>NC_056728.1:1110855240-1111092740 GCF_019279795.1 Protopterus annectens | reverse complement strand
GCACTTTTAGCATCAAAGAATAGATAATTACTTTTCAAGGCACTTTTTGACAGTTATTACTATCAGTTTTTATATATTATTATGTGTATTAAATACATCAGTTTAGATATTTCATGCAGCTTAGTGTAAACAATATAAAATGGAATCATGCTAATTTAAACACACCACATTAATATGTCAGTGTAAATACATCATATTCTATACTAGCAGTAAAAGGCAGGTAATTTATAAATGAACTATCTAAACATCATTTAGAGTTAGAAAAATCATGACTGTAAGTATTTACACTGTAATAGAGAAAGATATGTTACCTTGCTTTCTTTAGGGTTGTTTCCTTTAGTTATAAAATGTCCTGCTTATCTTGTATTTATATTGTTTCAAAGACTGACATGTGTAAAGCATGAATGCTTTCAAAGAACTTTTTTGCCTTACAGAGCAAATAGAAGACAATAATGTTTGTGTTTTTCATATGTCTTTTATCGTTTCTTCTTCTTCTTGTCAGCAGTGCTCCATTCATTTTTTCTAAGTGACACTTAACCCCAAATTGGGAGAAATCCATTTCTTCCACATTATCCAAGGTTTTATTAGCTGAAAGATAAGAAACTGTTGCTAGCAGAGTGTCAAAAGTTTTAGGACCTTCAGTAAAAAATATTTTTATTCTTGCAGGGAACAGCAAGTGGACTTTAAGTTGTCTTTTTTCAATTCCTTTATCAGAGGGAGACATTCTTTTCTTGCAGTTATAACTCCAGCAGAATAATCATTATCAAATCTGATTATGTTGTCTTTGTATTTAACTGGAGAAGTTGACCATGCTGTTTTTAAAATAAGTTCCTTGTCCTGTGATGAAAAAAACTTTACTATTATTGATCTCGGGTGATTTTTTGATTTTATGGTTGATGAAGCAGCTCTTAAGGATTTGTGGGCTCTTTCAATTCCATAAGAAAGAGCTTCAGGCAATTTTAAAACTTCTGGTAACCAGGTAGTAAGGAAAGTCACCATGTTATCTCCCTTTGTTTTCTCTGGTAGCCCATAGATGCGAAGGTTATTTCGTCTGGACCTGTTCTCTAGATTCTCTATTTTATTTTGTAATGAAGCATTTTGTTGTGATAAAAAATGTAGCTGAAGATCTTGTTCTGAGAGTCTGCCCTCAGTATCATTTAAGGATCTCTCTATGTCAGCTATTTGAGACTTCTGTTGCGTCATTATTTCTTGTAGTTGCTGTATTTGTTTTGTAGATCTCTCCTCAAAAGTGTCCAGTTTGGTATTCATTTTGTCAAATTTCACTGACAAGTCTTGTATAGCATTTAATAAAGACTGTATCTCCTTTTTCATCGTCTGGTCCTGTGTGGTATGCTTAGAAAAGCTCATTTTCGGTAGATTCAGATACATTCCTTCTTGTTTTTGACAGGAAAAATAATGTTTAAAGCCAAATTTTTTGCACTGTAGACTTCTAGTGATATTAGTAGAAGTAATTCAACAAAATAGATTTGTCTACAATATCTAGTTTTTAAAAATTTCTGTCAGAAATATCTTTTGAGTGCAGAGCTGAGAAAAGATGCTGCCAACCAGTCTACATCCTAGCCACGCCCCCTAGTATATATATATATTTCTTGAAGGATAGTTGCTATTTTAGTAGGTATTTCTCTTTCCTCCTTTTCATTGGTTGGTATGCTTTGTTTTGTTATTGGCCGGTTTTGGTGTTATTGTATCTTGTTTGAGGCAGATGCAGACTCCATTTTTAGGATGCCATATTGTCCATGTTTTTAAGGTGAAGATTAGCTTGTGTAGGTTTTATAACTAGACTGTTTAGTTGATGTTAATTTTCAAGTGTCTTATTTTATTGTTTTTAGTGGATTAGTTATGTTTCTGATGATACACATGTAATCAATGTCTTTCTGCAGTGTTACATTTTTTATTGATTAACACGTGAGGATCTTTTATTTAATAGGCTGCCTTTTTTCTTCTGCTGCCCTATTGGCATACATTTATTAACCATTTTTAATTGGTAGATACATTTTGTCTTTGTATCTGATAGGTCCCTTACAGTTTTTCTTTGTTGTACTATGAAACACTGATTATTTTTCATTGTAAGTGGTGTATACTATATTTGTTATTTAGTTTTAATGTGGTGATCAGTTTCTTTGACATTTTTTGACATTGTTTGATACTTTATCAGTTTGTATTTTGTTTTATTAGGTATTTTTGGTCTAGGTATCATTCTATTAATGCTTTCTGTTTCCCTTTGGTGGTTATGCGAAGGATGGCTTTTCATTCTTTTGTATAGCCTTATAGGGACACACTGAATGACTACTTCCTAGCTGGGTGATATGCTGAGGTATAAACTCTGATAGGTAATTTCTGGTGGATCATCGTTCCTCAAAGAAGTTTTAATTTATGTATTTTTAAGGGCTGTCTTTAGTCCCCATTTTTTTTGGTGATCAGTTTAACTATGGCTTTAATTGTAATTATTGATTGGTTTAAGATTTAGGTTTTAAATGATGTTCATATACATCGTCCCTACTTTCAAATACCAAGTTTTTTTTTTTTATACTGTGCCTATAGCTTGGTTTCGCTAGTTAGGTTAGTACACTGATGGATATAGAGTCTTTTAGTCAGACTACTTTTATTTTGATAGCATGTGCTCAGAAGATTAAATGTCTATGTTCTATTGGCCAATTCTGACCAATGATATATTGTATTTACATATCTTGTCCAATGAGAGGCTTTTTTGTGCAAAGCCTTGTCCTCTATTCATAATGTGGTTTCCATATAGTGCTTTTTTTCTTAATTGGTTCTTCAACATGATTGTAAGATATCTGAATCAATTTGGAAGCTGATTAGTGCATTAAAGTCCATTATTTTCATATGCCTTTTTAGGCTTTAAACATATGATTTAGATGTCAATTTTGATAAGTTATTTTTTACTATAAATACCGTGATTAAGTTTTTGTATGTTTGGTCTGAAGAAGCGGTATTGGTTTACTGCAAAAGTGTTCACCTTTGTTGCCAATAAATAATATCTGCACTACTCAGCCGTGGTAGTTTGGAGTACTTTTCTTTGAGTTTTTGTTCCTGCTTTATTCCACACTTCTGGTTAGACATTGATTTTATTTTTTGACATTTTCTTCAGTCTCTACCATCCAGAGTGCTAATGGAAGTGCACCGGAATCAGCTCATTTGAGCTACAGATTGCCTTCCAAATTAAAATTTGAGTTTTTGCCTTCCATCATTCACTGCTAGTGACCACTGAATGTCAAGTGATGAACAAAGGATAAAGCCAAAAGAAGATGATTTTAAAGTGTCTCTTTGTTATATTTTCTCAACTTTATCTTCTAAATTGAACATATGCGCATTAAACATCACTATTTTCACATACACAGCACCCTATCTAGATATGAACCCTGAAACCATGACATTAACATGGCATCCTGGATTTGCTCTCATGCATTCAAAACATTGGGCAACAATCACCCTTCAGCACTCATTGTTTCTGTAGCAGGTACAGGTTTTATGGGATCAGGATGCTAGCCAAATGCCCAACTCACCATACACTCGCGGATACACACTCATGCCTAGGGTCAATTTAGAGTGTCCAGTCCACCTATTGTATGTGTTTAGAATGTGGGAGGAAACCAGAGCACCCAGAGGAAACCCACATGAATGCAGGCAGGTCATGCAGACTCCACACAGAAGGCACCCAAGCCGAGAATCAAACAGGAGAACCTCTTGCTGTAAGGTGACATCATTAACTGCTACACCACTGTGCCATCATATGAAGATGGCATATTTCAGATTATTTTGACTATTTGCCACAGACTCAGACATATTATGAAGAAGAGAAAGTAGATTACATATACTAAAGATGTGACATTGTATCTCTTTACAGTAAAAGTCCAAGATAAAATTTTTATCACAATTATCCTTTTTAATTTCTCAGTAGATGTATAGATGAATAGGATATTTGTGACAGTTAAGCTTATAATTCCTGACACAGTACTAATTTTTTTTCTTCTCTTTCCTTTGTCAACATCATTCCCTTTGTTATGCTTTTCTACACATGAATACAATGTCATTTGAATTATTTTGATATGTATTTGTATTCTTAACTGTTATGTACTTCATATGAATTACATACAGCTTTTTACTCAGAGGCACAGTTGAGTCATAAGCATTTAGTAATAAAGCTGTTATATCCTGACTTTTTTAGTAATTCTGTTCTCGCTGACACAACCTCATTAAGTGTACATAAAAATGGCAGGAGTGCGAACAGAAGTGTAGCTAGGGCAGGACGTGAGGGGCAATCACCCTGGGTGCAAAGTGCTGTGAGAGCACAATTGGTCATCCATCATCCTGTTTGTCTTTTTGTTTTCTTTGTCCTTCACTTAAAAAGCTATCTGGCGGTGGGGGCATGGATGTAAAAGTAATAACCCTGTACAATGTAATAATCGTGTTATTACAGTGAACTGTTTTTCTTTTTTTTTTTTTGCTCTTCAGTGGAAGAGCTAGTGGGCATGGAAGTAACTGCAATAGCAATAACCAATTGCTAGAATGTAGAGATCAGGTTATTGCAGGAGGGTGCTTTTTTTCTTTTCTTTTTCGGTTGAAGAACTACATGGGCTAGGTAGCTGGCTTGTGGTATGGGCACAGGACACTGACTGAGTCAGCTGCATGTCTCAACTCTTTCACACTTATCCTAAATGGAGTTTCACACCTCCTGACACCTGAATAGTTCCTGCTGGGATAGCCTTTGCTTGACCTAATATTAAGATAATGCACTGTTTCAGCCTAGCTGTAAAAAATATATGTATCTCAAAAATGATAAAAGATACCAAAAAAGTTAAATACTAATGTTATTCAGCAGGCACTCCTCTTCACAAGTGTATTATTAATACATCAGTCAGACATAATACTAATTTTACATTTAACAAGTAAGTCAATAATATCTACATTTACTCATTATAATTAAGCCAAGAAGCAATATTTCTGTAACCATAGTAGACAGACCTCAAATATCAGTGGACTTTTGTCTGGGTAGATGAAATCTTCAGTTAGCTGCAAACTATATTTGTTGGTGCATTCTATCTTTGAGATATTTGCATAATTATGAATATGCATGTCTGAATATTTAATTGCTAAATAAATGTAAATATCTGCCATGCAGTGCTGGCTAGACACAAACTATCAGTGTAAAATTTTTATTTGATACCATGGAGACCCATGTAACTAGTCCCTGGCTGAAGTTATTTATGTAATTATGAACACATGCCATACACTCAATATTTCAGTGAAAAAAAAATCATAATTTTTGTGTTAATAGGTATCCCACTCATCTGATGAGTCATTCATGACCTCTGTGGTGACTGGGCATGTGCAATACTGAGTCACAATCCATCCAAGTGCAATATGCCAGAGATATGTAAAGAAATATAATTGTGTGAATATGCATATCTTATAATTGAACAACTTTGAATTTCTGCTGAATTGTTGTACACAAACAGCTGCTATCAGTGAAAATGTTTGCAGTATCATGTAAGCTTTAATTTGATATCATGACATACCATGTAATCACCTTATGGATCATGTTATTAATATAATTATTGACATATGCCATACACCCATAATATTTTCAAAGAAAAACTCATAATTTTTGTATTACCAAGTACTCCACTCATAGGTTGAGCCATTCATGACCTCTCTGGTGATTGGGCATGTGAAATACTGAATCACAATCTGTCCAAGTGCAATAGGCCAGAGATATGTACAGAAATATGATAATTATGCTAATATATATGTCTTATTACTGAGCCAGTTTGAAAATCTGCTGAATGGTAATATGTAGACAGTTGCTATCAGCAGCAACATTCTCAGCATTATGTAAGTTTTCATTTGATACCATGACCTACCATGTAATCACCTTATGGTTCATGGTATTAATATAATTATTGACATGTGCCATACACTCATAATATTTCCAGTAGAAAATCATATTTTTGTGTTTGCAAGTATTCCTGTCATCTGATGAGCCATTCATGATCTCTTTGGTGACTGGACATGTGAAACATCGAATCATAACCTAAGTGTAATACACCAGACATATGTATAGAAATATGATAATTATGCTAATATGCATATCTTATTACTGAACAAGTTTGAATATCATCCCGAAAACTCATAATTCTCATGTTACCAAATACCCCACTCATGTGAGGAGCCTAATTCTGTGCATTTACTACACCACGTTTACTGTCAACATTATGAGAGGCGGTGCAGCAAGATCCAGCTGCCACATAACCCTGACTAGCATAATCTGAGTATCAGAAAATCAGTGAATAAATGAACAAATGCAATGCAATGCTTTGGAGGAGACAGCATTTATATGAAAATAAAAGTGAGGGATACTTGGCTGTAGCTGCTGCGGTCTCCTCCCAGGTGTTATGGTATGTTTGTTAATGTAGTGCTTATAACTGTAGACTCCAAGCTGCAGGCTTTGGGTGATGGATCCAGTTAAAGGTTTTCCAGGTCTTGTCGCTTAGGGGTTCAAGCACTGATCTTGTAAACTGGGGTCATGAGTTCAAATCTGATCAAGACCCTAGCTTGTACTTTATTTGGGATAATCTCTTGGGCCAGTAACCTAGTAACTGCCTATGAACTTATGTAGTCAAACATTTCTGATACCCCCATTATCTGATTTAGAGTCATATGCCCCTAGACAGCCTGAACATACACATCTATGTCTAGACAGCAGGTTGCTGAGTCTGTATGCAGATGCCTCCCCCAAAATAGCAGGACCCTAAGCCTGCATGCAGACACCTCCCTCCAGACCGCCTGGACACAGAGACCTCCACTCAGATAGCAGAACCCTAAACCTAGATGTGGATGCCACCCCCAGTCAGCCTGAATGGAGATGCCCACCCCCAGTAGACTGGACATAGATGCATCCCCCCAACAGCCTGGATGCAGATTCCTCCTCCCAGACCCAAACAGCAGAACCTTAAGCCTGGATGCAGATGCCTCCCGCTGACAGCCTAGACACAGACACCTCCCACTAGATAGGCTGTATGCAGATGCCTTCCCCCAGACAGCCTGGGCACAGATGCCTCCAAACGGACAGCCTAAACACAAATGCATCACCCAAGACAGCAGAACCCTGAGCCTGAAAACAGATGCCTCCACCAGACAGTCTGGATGCAGATGCCTTCCCCCAGACAACAGGATCTGCAGAAACAATGAAACACCACAGTCAGCATAACCATACAGTCTGGTAACCATACACATATCCTAGCTTTAAAGTGCAAGTATACAGACTGCAAGAATAATGGCATTCCCATTACATTCCCTTTTCCATTTCTAGCATAAGCAAGTGTAGGCTGGAAGCATAACTAAAAGACTTATAGTTAGTACATCTGCACAAAGCATCAAAATAATTGGTGGACAGAGGTCACAATAGAAAGACATTTGTGTCAAAAGTACTCCAATTTACCTGAAAATATAACGGAACAAGATATTCCTCATAACTATGCAATCTGGTCACAGTAGAGATAATCTAGTTGTAATATAGTGAGTATATAGACTGCAAGACTAATGGAGTGACCAGTACACTCCCACTACAAACTCTAACATGGAGTTAATAAAGGCTAGAAGCAGAGCTAAAAAGTCTGAAGTCAACACTTCTACACAAAGTAAGCAAACAACTGGTGGACAGCAGTCAAAATATAAATATATAATATCTAAACACAAATGTACATATAAATATAAAATATATAAATATATATTTTATAAATATATAAGTATAAATAGACATATAAATATATAAAACAGCATAGCCCAATACTCTAACCAATATATATTTTACACATTGAACACCAGGAATACTTGTTTGGCGTGAAGTCTGGAATTCTAACTGTGGCAGAGCTAAACTCTTGGGTAGTTATGGTGAGAAAAAAACAACATTGGTAGCACCTCTGCAACCATCATTTAGCACTTTTGTCAGAGAGTAAATGCTACTCACAGCTTGATAAATTCTCCAATTGTGTGAGGAAGAGCAATTACAAAACCATGATAATGGTTGACATTGCCAGAGCTCCACTGCATTGAAAGTAAGTGACCCTGAAGAGTATCAAGTCAGAAACGTAAGTGTGTGTTACTATTTAATGACATCACCCTCAGTGACTTGTCAGTGAGCAACAAACAGTCAAAAATCAAGACATTCTGCAAAATCAGACAGAAAAACTAACAGTTACACTCTAATAGCACTGCACTTATTCACTTTGTAATCTTGCTATCGAGTCCAAATGAAGTTTTCCATCACAGATAAGGAATGTGCTGCTCCTACACCTCTTGATCTTCAGCAAAGCCCAAGAAAATGTGGAATCAAAAAATTGGTGTAGGAGGTAACAAGCATTTATTGGGGTTGGGATAGGAAAAATAAACCCTGTAACAAATGACAGAATAACAGGCAGTTAACAGAAGTCTGATAACCTGATTGGCTACTGCAACAGATGTCTAACATCATGCCACAGAAGCCAAGGCTTTTCAAACTGGTAAAGATGTTATAAAAGGAATTGGCAGAATTTTTTTTTATTGTTTGCAGACTATGGCAGGTACCTTAGGGGATGTACTGAGGGTGGGAAGAAGAAACCATCTTTGATGGCTGCACTGTGTGTGTTTTTATACTCAGAGATGTAGTTGACAAAAAAGCAAGATGTGTAACTGTTTTCAAGTTGGTCTACAGTGTACACAAACTTATGAGTGCACTGTAGTGCTGTGGGTATGGAACTTAGAAATGCTGCAATGGTAGTGGAACTGCAGGTGCCAAACAAGGATGTGCAAAAGAACCAGTATAGGTGTGAAAGAGTTAATTATTCCTGCAGTATCATTCATAATCGAAAGCCCTTAGCAAGCAACACTTTTCAATGCTCATTCTTGTACTGCTAGGGCATGTGCCACCAATGCGACCTATTGTGTCAGAAAAGAAATGAGTTACAGTAGCAATTTCTATATATGTGGATAGACAACTAGTCCCTGCTTTGAAATACTGCCATAGTTATATTAAAGATACTTGTGATTTCTTTACAGATGTTAAATGAGTGGTCTCTAATAAATGTAAGCTCTGACATATTTTTAGTAACTATGGACATTAGGTCACTTTTTACCACTATTCCCAGTGAATAAGGAATTGAATCAGTACGGGAATATTCAACAGTACATAAGGTATATGATGCAATGAAAGTTAACTTATTATCTTCTATGTTGGACTGTGTCTTGAATAATAACATATTTATGTTTAATGATGACTGTTACCATCAATGTCTGGGGTTGGCTATGCGTATGTCAACAGCTAACATAGTTCTAGCTAGATGGGAAGAACAATGCATATTCTCAGAAATAGAGATGTGTTATAAAAATGAACATCTAGTGTTCTTTAAAAGATTTGTGGATGATGTCTTCCTGTTATGGAATGGCACTAAGGAAGAACTTACTGCATTTGTAGAATTTTTGCATACTACCACATACTTTTTGAGATCTGAGGCAAATTCATCTTTGGATGAAGTACATTTTTTGGATATAATCACTTCCAAAATTCATAGGAAAGATGTACAAGTTAGCAAGTACATAAACCCACAAAGCTTACACCCCAAGCATATTTTTAAAGGGGTAGTAAAGGAACAGCTTATGCGAGCTAGCAGACTTAGTGCAGAAGATGTAACTTTGAGTTGGAAATGAATGAGATGGCAGACTCTTTTATGGAAAGGGGTTATAATGAAGTTATAGTACAACAAATGAAGGGGATAGTTACTGGGTTAAGGAATGGTACAGCCAGACCATATCTGAGTGGTAAGGCTGGCAACGTTGAGATGGAGAGAGCCAAACCAAATAGAACTATGGATAAATTGAACTATATGATGAAATGTAATCAACACACAGGTCTTGTTAAGCAAATAATTAAAAAGAACTGGACTATACTTACATCCAGTCAAGAAGTGGTTGGTTTAGTAGGTGAGACACCACATTTTGTTTTTAAAAGAGAAAAGAATTTAAACTAACATTTATGTTATAAGGATATAAGGAGAGATAATGTGCTACAAAAAACATTAATAAATTCGGCACTAAACCATGTTATAACTGCACACATTGTGCAGATATTAATATGGACTTAAGCTTTATACACCCAATTAGTCAAAAGCTATTTAAATTTAGGGCTGTTGGAACATGTAACACAGAAAATGTGATTTATTTTGCTAACTGTGTATGCTGCCAATGTTTTTATATTGGTAAAACAAATAAAAAACTAAAAGAGAGAATAAGTGCACATTGTTCTGACATTTGTATTAATGTCCTTACAAATGCTTTGGCTAAGCATATACGAACTGTGGGTGCTGAGCATAAATTCCAGTTTAGAATTTTGCAAGTTGTGTTTAAAAATAAAAAAGGGGGTGATTTAATAAATAAAATGGAGTTGGCTAAATATAAATGGATTAATTTTTTTAGAGCTGACCATATGCCAGGTTTGAATGTGAATAATAGTATAAAACCTATTTTAAAAGATAGACATGACAGAATATAAGCCTCAATGATGCTTAGTTTTAAGGGAACGGGGCACTTTAAGGATGTAATTGCTGCTATCATTAAGTTTGTACTTTGATTGGCTGTGTTGTATATATGCTTGTGCTATGGTAGAACAATTTTATTAAACACTGAAGAAGAGATTTTTACTCGAAAGCTTTGTTCTGCTCTTTATGTGGTTTATGACCTGAGCTATTAAGCTATTTATTGAATGGTGGACTTGGACTGTTTTTTCCTGGAATTCTGACTGCCTTTCATCCAAGTTCTTTGATTTGCTGAAGACCTGTTACTTTAAAATATTTAAAAGAATATTGCAGGACAGTCTTAAATAAATAAAGAAAAAATATAAGCTAAGCTTTGCTATATTCCTGCTTATATCTTAGAGAATTATTATACCCTAGTATATTTACTTAATTAGAGCAGCAATGCATATGTGAGGAATAGATCCTCTAGCTGATGTTGTCAGGTCAAAGACAAAATATAGAATGCTCAGTCTCTCTCAAGAGACTTCTTAAATTAATATCTCAAATATTACTGCTGGGATAGCTTGCAGAATGACATAATTTCTTGTCATCTGACTCTATCCTAGGTAAATCCCCACTGCTGAACGCTAGTAGTATTTAGCATCTACCTGTTAAAATACATACACAAGGGCTTTCCCTGAGATATTTACAGATCCTGGAAGTCATAAAGCAATAAAACACTTCCAAGATAATACAGAAAGCTTCTCAGCACAGACATTGTGTCTGTTGCTGCACTGAAACTGAAAGTTAATATCTTGTTATGGCCCAGCCATAAAGTAATTTAATTTCAGCTATTTTTCTGAAGTTAACCTCCTGTGTCCTAGTTTCCCTTGATAAAATATATACATTTAAACAGTTACAGTAGTGTATGTACATTTCTGTTCTTTTCCTGTAGGGTACACTGTGGGTACATTTTCAAGCTCAGTATTTTACAAACCCTTTTCAACACATACTTCTGTACCAGCAGTTTGATATACACATAACATACAGTTTTAATACATTTGTAACACAAACATCTTACACAAATCATTTTGATATTAACAAATGACATATAATTATTTATGAAATTCCAGATAGCTGAGCTGGCAGTATCCCCCTTTTTCACAGAGGTCCTCAGAGGAGGCCTGCTGTCCACCCTGTCTCTGATGTTGGTGTGTCAGTATGTGCCATGCAACATATATGTAGGGCCATCATGGAGGCAAGATCCAACAGCATTGGAAGAGGTAGTCTGAGTACTGAATGTTGTGTATTTGTGCAAGACTGCCTGAATCATGTGAGGGGCTCCTTGGACAGGATGAATGGCACACTGGATCATGTAATCTCTGTAATGGAATGTGTGCTGGAGGAGGGTCAGCATCCACATGGCCAGAGAGCTGCTACATTATCAGGTGTTAACCAACATGGTTGTGCCGAATCCTGCTCCAGTAGTGGCACTATTTCCTCTGCTCCATCAGTGGTTGAGTTGTCCACATCCAGATATAGTAAGTCACATGGTCATGGTCATGGATGCTGCTGTGATGATAGCTCATCCAGCAGGCACTGTTCACATCAGGTAGCACCCTGACTTCTAGCCAGGGCCACGGAACTACCAGTTCAACTCTTGGCAGAGGTACGTCTTATGATCATAGGTGGCAACAGTGAACTGACTACTCTACCATGCATGGCTCGCACCTGTCTGAGATGCCAGGATATAGTGCTAGCAGAAGTGTTTTGATTGTGCTCATGCAGCTCCACACATATCAAAAAGCATCTTAGTCATACTCCACACATACACAAACACACATATATAAATGTTACAACTGAATGAATAAATGTGCTGCTACTGGCCCAGACAATGGATTCTTGCTAATCAACTGGTTTCTCACTTGCACACACTCACTTCTTTGGTGTCAGGCTTGGCCACCTATAAACCCCACCCTCACCCTGTACTAAGAATGATGACTGTTTCCTGTCTTTTGCACATTGTTTTGTGACGTAGAGTGAATAGCTAATGTTGGATTACTCTGATGCTTGCTTTAATGGAGTGTATTGCAGAAACTGTTGTTTTGTTGTACTTTTTTCCTGCTCAGTTGTAAATGATTTATGTACTTATTGATCCTCACTATATTTGTATTGTATCCTTAGCAATGCAGTCCTACAACTTAATAATTATTGCTTGCTAATACGCTTGTGCAAATGTTGCTAAGATTGCCCCAGTCACAGCTGAGGTATCTACACTAGGCAACTGTAATACATGATGTACAGTGTTGGGCTGAATTTTATATGTATATATCAGTCATGAGCTACTGCTGACATTGCTCTAGAGTTGGGCCACATATCATCTTAGCGACATACAATAGTTACATATGAGAGTAATCATTTATAGATCTCATTTTTACAAGTTCAGCACTTACTTTAGTTAATTCTGTTGCTATAAGACATATCTCTAGTGTCTGGCTCTGTTTGATGCTGACAAAACACAACCATTACATGATTAAATAAAGTTGAGAAATTTTGCAGGCATCACATTTAATGTTTGTATGTGCTTAGTATCTAGGCTTTCACTTAGGCATTGAGGGTGTGTGTGCTGTCCTCTGCCTCTTAGCCAGAGCCATAAAATATTGTGCACACCTATGTCTGCCAGGATGATCCATGGCTGCTGGTTCTTCCTCAGACTCTTCATCTGTATCTGTTGGACCTGCTGTCCCTGCCTGGGGTTGTGGGGCTTCTCTTATGTGTCATGAGTCAATGTTCCAGTGCATAACCTGCATCCCCCACTAGATGCCCTTGTGAATAGTTACCCTCTAGCAAACCTTATGTACAGGTCACAGGTGTCAAATATGTGAGTCATGAAAATTGCCAGGGTTACCTGCACACACATTATAGATGATCCATTGGGCATTGCAGACCACCTGACTGCTTATAGAGTCGTAGCCTTTTTTGTTGATGTACTGCCTTCCCTGTCCAGCAGGTGGGGATCTTATTTCTATAGATGTACAGTCTATGACCCCCAGAACATCAGGGAAGTGTGCTATGGCATATAATTGTTGCATGGCTGTTGCTCTCTTCTCTGGGGTAAATGGAAACCAGAGATGATCCATTTCATGTTGTAGCATTGCATTTAGAAATTGATGCAATGTTGTAGAAGCTGAGACCTGTGGCATCCTTAATATATCCCTTGTGGTTTTCTAAAAAGTACCTGTAGTTAGTATACATAATGCTATGCATATCTTGGTTTCTACTGGTATGGGTTCTCCATGATTTGCTAGATCCCACAGGTGAGTGTGGCAGATGGGGCTAAGGAGTGAGGATCGGGGCGTAAGGGTTGTCCTAGGGGGCTTGAACTGCTTCTTTAACTTCTTGCAAATGTATATAAATTACTTCCCAAATGTTTGTCCATCCTAGCCCTCACTGACCCCTCCTTCTCTTGCCTTTGATTTTTCCAGGTGGCAGTGACTTCTTTAGTGAATTCTGCCTTCACATTATGTGGAATAAGTATTTGAGTTTTAGTTTTACTATCAGGCTTTCCAGTGAGTAGTCTGAATGCATTTCTTTGCAAGAAAGACTAGACAAAACTTAATTATTGATGTCAAGACCATAGACTCAAGCTAAATGCAAAAAAAAAAAAAAATGCAGTTTTGTACTCTTTGGAAAGCATGAGCACCCTTGCACCTACTACATAGAAGACATCTCCAACAAGGGTGACGCCATCATTACAGACCTCTTGGCATATTTGTGGATAACAAAGTAGTAACTATCACTAAGAAATCCTCTTACCTAGTCCAATTAATTACTACAGATATATCATCTAGGTCCAAAAATGTTATTTTCATGCTAAATTACAAAGAAATCTGACCCATAATAAAACAAAAATGACTCCTTCAGCTTGTACCTCTCCAAACATACTACACAGCTTGGGAAAATTTCAATGATTATTGACCAAATTAATGTCAGGTATGACCTCCTTAAGCTACAAAGAGTGCCTAGAAGTTGTATCATTGTCCTGTGTCTCCCATAGACTCTTACAAGGCGATCGCTGTTTGGCTTGTAAGACAAGAAAGTATCTAATCATGTTAGACCTCTTATATATTCGAAGATCTGGCAATATCACCAATAGCCCATCTAAGGACCTAAAGCTACATTAAAATATTAACAAAACCCATTTGCAGGATTGGTCTGTCTCCCACAGGCTCACCTAATTATGAAATAAACACCCATTCCTTTCCAACTTCTTACCTCGCTTCACCCTACCACTGTCTGAACAAGCCAGTAAACAAGGATGGTTACACTTCTAAATGTCTGTGAGACTGATTACCTAATATAAACATAAGCACCTATAAATAGTTATTTAGTGAATTTAAAAACATCAGTAATACAGTAGCAATCATAGCTTTAGATTACAAAAGAACAGATGAGAAACATCACAATATTAACAGTCTTACTTGTATCTGTCTGATGAAGAAATCAGGTAATGTAGTATCCACTGATGTAACAAATATAATTTGATATTGCAAAACATAAAAATCAAAATTTAAATTTAAGAAAAAATTGTTGATTTTTTTGTGACTGAGGCATCTGTGTTATTTGATCTAGTTGTTTAGTGCAGAGGGTTAAGCTGTGAGCTGCTGATATGGTTTATTCTGTAGACCTATGTTTGAGTCATTCAGTCTCCATTTATCTCCTGAGTGGTTCTAAGCAAATCACATAGACAGACAGTGCTTCCATGTATCCACAGAACAAGTCACTTGTGCCTATTAAGTTTACCTGGTTAGCAAATAAAATAAAATCAGCAAACATTAACTATGCACATGTCTGCTGTTGGAATGTTTCACTAGTTTGTGTTACTCTCTGTGTACAAGTAACTGTTTTATCTCCACCTTCCATGACTATGTGGGCCAGATTCCATAAAGTTCATGGAATCCAGTGCATTATGCTGATATCAGTGCAAAACTTGCAGATAACATTGTAATATGTAAATACATGACAAGAAACTCAGAATACCTCATCATATGAGTACCTCAATTTCAATAGTGAACTACAGAAATGCTCAAGTAATCCGAAACTATAAGAAATAATTGTCCAGTAACGTTGTACATTACCAAACAAATGGCAAGATAACCACAAATAAAGAATCCTGACAGTTGTTTAAAAAGATAACAAAATCTGTACAGTAATGTTATGGGCAACTAAGGAATGTTACTGACTCTGTAGTGATAACCCCCAAAAAATCACTACACGCATTAAAAATGCCAAGTATCCTAAATCATAACAGAAATTTGCAGGAGTACACATAGGAACATATTAGAATATATATTTCCATATGTCATCCTCTAACTTATAATACGTGCTCCAAAGCTGCAAGGATATTTGTAATACATATATATTCACATCACTCATTGCATTAAAATCAGAGACAACTACAGATCTCTACATAATACATGTATCATTAAAAAACAAAACAAAATTCACAGCAGCTTCCAAATAAAACTTGTAATCCACAAAGTGAAGCAGCTTTTCAGGCAAAACAATAAAGCCCTGAGCAGGGCAAGCTTAGAAAATTGTGAAAAAACCCACGGACAGCTCAGCACACTTCAGTTCACTTTATTCCACAAAAGTGTGCTGAGCCGTCCGTGGGTTTTTCACAATTTTCCAAGCTTGCCCTGCTCAGGGCTTTGTTGTTTTGCCTGAAAAGCTGCTTCATTTTGTGGATTACAATAATTAAAAAACATTTACTTGAAAAAAATCAGTCACTTCACCACTGTTAACAGTTATTAACACTGCGTTTGAGACCTGTGTGGGGAACACAAGCAACGCACACATCCAAGGAAAGTGGAAGAGAGAAAAGAAGATGTGGGGTATGGATGAAGAAGAGGGACAAACAAGAATAATGCTGGAATGGGAAAGTCAGAGGGGCATGGACAATATTTGCTTCGTAGGAATAGGCCCCGTTTTTTTATTTTTTCAAAGTATGAATGGAAAGGTAAACACAGGGAGAGAGGAGCTGCAGGCAAGCACAGCGTACACCAATAGAACAAATAGCACAATACAAACGTAGGGAGACAGGAGGTAAAGGTAAGCACAGCAGGTATACCCATAGAACAAACACCACAACACAAACATAGGGAGACAGGAGGTAAAGGTAAGCAGAGCAGGTACACCCATAGAACAAACACCACAACACAAATGTAGGGAGACAGGAGGTAAAGGTAAGCACAGCAGGTATACCCATAGAACAAACACCACAACACAAACATAGGGAGACAGGAGGTAAAGGTAAGCATAGCAGGTTTACCCACAGAACAAACAGCACAACACAAACATAGGGAGAGAGGAGGTGCAGGTAAGCACAGCAGGTATACCCACAGAACAAACAGCACAACACAAAACATACAAAGGTTGAAGAAAAACAGTATGGACAAGTGAGTTACACAGACAGCACACTGCACAACATGTACAGTGGAAAGCTATCAAACAGGGTGGGGATGCATACCAGCCATAGTAAAATGCAGAAAAAAATGTACCTATGCACTATCATATCACCACGTTTTGCATAATGTGTGACAGTTATACTTGAATGTGTATGACCAATGGTACATGTGTGTTCCAGGATAATAAATTAGGATCACAGCATACATTGGATAAAAATGCATGCATCCAATTAGTCTGCCAGCAGTGCAGATGTTAGCCAAACCGCATCACAGATGAGCAAATTCAGGTCATGCAATGGTATATATCTCCAGAGGATAGAAACAAACCTATAGCCATGCATGTGAAAGGTAAACAGCCAAGCACAGTGCCTTCCAAATGTGTGTATGCTACACACATATGCCATCTTAAAAGCAACACACAGGTGTACATGTCTATGTATGCATTTCAGTGGCTTAAATGGAATGTACATGAAAAGGTCAATACACATACATGCCCCAATAAAGTAATAATATGTTAAAAATCTAACAGGACAGAATGTTGAATAAAGTAGGTTGTGCACATGGATGTAAAAAATTACACTGGGCAAAACACAAGTTGAATGAGAACAATGGCATATTGCAAGCATTAGCAAACAGCTTTTGTGCACATATCCTTCATTGTAAAATGCCCATACATTGGGCACATGTTCACCATCTCAAATTAATAACTGGCAATGGACAGTAGTTTTGACAAAGGCAAACATGCATTCAATAAACACTAGGGACATATTAAAGTGGTAGGGAGATGGACAACCTGGGACCACATCATAGTAAAACAGAAAACGGTAAGGTGACACAATGCAATCTCACATGTAAAGCAGATAGGGTGCTGTAGAAGACACACAGATATTAATTTAAACAAATGGAAAATGTATGTCAGTTGGACAAATGGACTGCTGATGTCCACAAAACTAGACATGTATAAAACATACATACATACACAGTAATGTGCACTCATGTCACATCAACATACATATGTACCACTCCACCCATACAGTATAAGAAGGAATCAGAACTGCAAACTAAACAAGGATATACATGTTGAGCCTCAAGAGCAGGGTCAGTCCACCCAGGCATTCTACTTGTATGTTTTATGAGAGTGAAGCTATTACATTAGCAGTATTTCTTAGCAGTTCTCAGCTTGCTAATAAAACTGACTGTTGTAGCCTTGTGCCCCCCCCAGCTTGTTCAGTAATCCTAACTGTCCAATAGACAGCATACATTTAATTCAGTTCCCTGTGACTAAATTAACCATCAAGCAGCCCTCTCAGTGCTTTCTGCCTTAGTTTGTATCACTTGGAGGCCCACCTGTTTATTTGCATCTCTATACATTCCCCTTCATTGCTAATGTATCAACCTACTATAATCTGTGCACAAACTGGTTTCTAATCAGCAAGTCAATGTGAAGACACACTCCCAACCTTAATAAACTTTGCTGTCTCTTCTCTCCTTCACTTTACAGGTAGTTTGAATTATTACTTACCCCCTCTGAAGTCTTCACTGATTTCCACTGATTGCCTCTCTGGTTTCTTTGCATTCCACCTAGTTTACACCCTTTGTGCTATCTCCCTCCCCCAATACTAAGTCTATATTAGAATCCTGCTGAGCATGGAGCCATCTTTAAATTTCTAGTCTCCCACCAGGACACAAGTGCTCTTCAGCAATTGCATTCTGCTTGCTGGTAAGCCATTAGACCTCAGGAATTTGTTTAAAGTGTTCAGATTTGTAAAGTAATACTTACTTTTTACTCTTGTTTTGGTGGGCTCTGTCCCACTCCGTTCACCCTCACTAACACTCGGGCTCTCTCCGCTCCCCTGCCCCCTATTACCTCCCGTCCCCACTACCTCTACATTTATAGTAATCACAGCCACACCCATAGCTCACCCCCACATCACCTCCACCAATCACAGCTCCTCAAGTCATATCACATTATACCACACCAACTGGCTCCACACAAAATACTCCCAATCACTCTCATTCCTACTAGGCATTTTATACATCACTCACCTACTTCCCCATCCACATATAGTGCAACCCTATAATTCCTATTCAGACCCCCCCCACCTAGAACCAACTTAAACTTTATAACCATGACTATCACACAACTAAGTCTAGTCTGTCTTCTCATAATTCTTTACAACATCACAAATTATCACTCTAGCAATATTCCTAAACTTAGTAGCACAACACTACATTATGCACTTTCATATACAGACACCACACATTATAATAATATCTGCCCACAATTGTTCAAGAACTACATAATGGACCAATTCAGAACTAAACACATATGCTCTCATTCCTACTCCAAATAAACACAATACTTTCTCACACTCCTCACCAAACTCCAACATCTGTATCACCATTTTAACACTAGGCTCACCATAAGTGGGGATATCCACCCCAACCCAGGCCCAAATCCATCCTGTCCAACACATACTGCTCCAACACAAATGTCAGAACATAACACCTCCACTTTCTTCATCCCTGGGCAAATCAACAACAGCAGAAAAAACAACCATCTTTTAATGCTAAATGTTAATATTAGAAGTATCAAAAATAAAATACCTGAACTCCAGGCCACAATAGCACACTGCTCCCAAGACATAGTTGCTTTAATGGAAACCTGGCTAAATAAAAACATAGCTAACTCAGAAGTTCTCCCTGCCGACTACAATATCATTAGACAAGACAGACCACTTTGTAAAGGGGGTGGAACTGCCTTACTCTACAAGTCCAACTTAACTGTCCGTCAATTACCAAACTCTCACCCCTCCCCCAATAATTGGGACATACTTATCTCACAACTTCAACTTCACCCTAAAAAGGTCATCGCCACAATTGTGATCTATATTCCACCTGGTAATACACCTGCTAGCCTTGAAGACTTCTTATCCTGGTGTTCTTCCACATACACACAAGAAACCCTTATTCTGGGGGACTTCAACTTAGATTGGTTCACCTGTATATCAGAACCACCAAGTAATCTAATAAATCTCCATTGCTACCAGCAGCTAGTCCAAATTCCAACTAGATGTGATAAAAAATCTAAAAGGGAATCCATCCTTGACTGGGTCCTAAGTAACAACCCCACATTGTACCCTCACACAGGCAGTCTCCCAGACACCTTAAGTGACCACAACATAATATACTTTATAGGTAGTAGAACAAGCATATGCAAAACTGCTAACTATATATCCACTAGAAACACACAAAAAATTCTCTCCTGAGGTCCTCAACACTTTACCCTGTAACTGTGACTGGACCCCCCTAAAAACCCTCCCACTTGACCAGGCTGTAGCATATTTCAACAAAACATTTCTACAACACCTAGACACTGTCGCTTCATTGCGCAAAATCAAGGTTAGAACCTCTACAAACCCCTGCCTCAGTAAAGAAACCAAACAAATCCTCAAGTCCAGAGACACTGCTTGGCTTTACTAACAAAAAACAAAGAAACACAAAGCCTAACTAAGTACCAAGAACTGCAGAACCGTGCAAAAAAATGCATTAGGCTGGACAAAAAAATCCTACTACACAACATTACAAACTAAATACCAACACAACCCCCCAAAATTTTGGAAAAATGTAAACCAGCTACTAAAATCCACCCAAAAGGCTACCCCCAAACAAACCACCCCTGACACTAAAGTTCCCATCGAAACACAATTCAACTCCCACTTTGTGAACTCAATTCTATCCTTAGTATCACAGGACAGTTCCTCTCTCACTATCCCCCCAACACAAATAACACTAATACTAGCTTTACCCTCAAAACAGTTTCCACCACTTCAATTAAAAGCATGCTCTCCAAACTAAAAACCTCATCAACAGCAGCCGACCTACTCCCCAGCTATTTCTTGAAACTTACAGCAGATGCTATCGCTATCCCAGTCTCCACTCTCATAAACAGATCAATTGTTGAAAACTATGTGCACAAACTCTAGAAAATATCCTATGTTACACCCATACATAAAGACGGGACCTCCACTGAACTTAATAACTACAGACTCATTGCTTTACTCTCCCCCCTGGCCAAAATCTTAGAAAAATGCATCCATACCCAGATGCTAAACTATCTCCTAGACATCAACATCCTGTCACCTACTCAGCATGGTTTTAGACTTCCCCATATTACCACTACAGCCCTCCTCTGCTTCAAAGACACAGTAAACTGTCTCAAAAATGAAGGCCTACAAGTGTCAACTTTTTTTTTGGCTCTGTCCAAAGCATCTGACACAGTCTCACACCAAATCCTGCTAAACAAACTAAACCAATATCATCTATCAAATTCCACTCTTACCTGGTTCCAAAGCTACTTAACTGACAGATACCAAGCTGTGAAATGGGAAAATTCTCTCTCTCCTCAGCTGCCCATAACTATAGGATTCCCACAGGGATCTTAGGACCACTACTATTCACAGTCTTCACAAATGACCTCCATACCTCCACACAGCATGCATCTATCTTTCAGTATGCAGATGACGCTACCTTAATCTGTGCTGCACAAAACATTCCCACCCTCCTGCAAACAACTCAACTAGCATTCTCTGACATTGAAAACTACCTTACCAAAGCCCAACTTATCCTCAATCCAAAAAAAACTCAGCTTATGATTATAACCACTTCTAACAAAAACACTGATAACAGTCAATTCACTATCTACTCCACAAATGCTACTCCAATCACTCCAGTGGCACAGGCTAAGCTACTGGGAATAACCATAGACTCTCACATAAAATTTGATAGTCATCTCAACTTAACTATTAAAAAAGTACATGCCAAACTGGGATTACTCTACCGTATCAAACCATTTCTTACCAACAACACAAGATCAGCCATTGCTCGCTCCCAACTTCTATCCACCCTAATCTATGCATCTCCTATTCTGACTAATCTCCACAAAACTGAACTAAGAAAAATGGAAGCCTGCTATAACAGAATTGCCCGCTTTGCTGCAAATTGCTCATATAGAACTCATCACTGTAATGCTTTGAGACAGCTCCACTGGCTTGAACTGCCCAACCTCCTAACCTACAATCAGCTCTGCCTCTGTCATTCTATCTATTACATCACCAATAAGTGTCCTGCCCTCAAAAACCTAGTACAACATCACTCAGCCAAAAGGCCACTTAGATCATCAAGCAAACTACTACTAGAAGTCACCAACAGCTACAATAGCTTTGGAGATGCACTATATAGTAGTTCAGAGGCTAAAAAATGGAACTCTTTCCCCACTAGCATTCAAAACGCATCATCCAAAGCCTCCTTTAAAGACCTCATCAGGCAACATCTCAAGCAAAGTTGGCAGTGCCATGATTGCTCCCCAGGCTAGTAAAAGCGGATAAGGTATACATACTAAATCTAGAGTACTTGATAATAGTTTTCGATCTTACTCACAAACACTGGCTAATCTACAATGTATGTACTGCACCTGTATACTATGTATGTATTCTACCTATGTTCCAAATTTCAGCTGTATACCACAAATCTATTAATTACCTTTATTTTTAAATTAATATTTTTTTGTTTGTTCTCTCCACTGGAACTGTTGATGTGTCGCATACCACTTTAAAAACATGTCTTTTGTAATTTGTGTGTATACTGATCATGTCTAAATAACTAAATGTATCTGTAATTTTTCTTTGTGGAGCTTTTCTCCCCAGGCCTCTGCTGAAAAAGGGCCTTTTCAGCTCAGTCAGACACCCCCGGTTAACAAATGTAAAATAAGATAAAAATAAAAAATAAAATGTAAGTAAGTTAAAATTCAATCACATGCACATATATTGTCATGCAAATGTCAGATAATAAGATCAACCACTCTACTCATTATGGAGCACAGGACATCTCTGTGAGCATCATTACAACACATTTACAGTACATCTCTTGAGTGCTCACTTGTCAAAGCTACATATCTGTGTCAGTATGTATCTGACTATGTGCACACATACGTACAATCATTATTTATACAACTATTTATGGAAGGTGTACACCAATGTCACAACATCATGGGTGCGGAAATGCTACATACAAAAGCAAGTTGTTATGTACTGTGAAAGACTGTGTAATCTGTAACACTGTATACAGATTAATGTTACCTTGCTCTTTGATGCAGTCAGATAAGGAGGACTGCACATATAGAGGATACACCTGTATCTGATCCCACAAGGCATCACTATTACCAAACCATGGTACAACACCACATCAAGAGAGTGGGACATCATGACAACTGTCATCCAAAACCACATGGAATGACGTTTGCATGTTGCACATACAAATATAGCAAAATAGACATCCAAGGCATATGACACTGTTAGTGTTGGACTGTGGAAAACATGTTGTCTGTTAATCATTCCAGTAAGACACATGTTGCAGGCTGCTTGTTGCTGCAAAATCAACAGGTCAACTGCCACAATGCATGGACAGTTGAATGTGTGCAGACAGTGTAATGTATTAATGTGTGTCATGCACACATTGAAAACACAGAAAATGTCCATGATGATAATAACATATAAGCATGACAGAAAAATGGTATGCATGCAGAAGAGTGCATATACAATCAATGAAATGCAATCACCATGCTGGCAGCAGAACACAAGTAGAGCACACAGACAATACCTACCAACTGGAGGGACCAGGCTGATGTGGATCAGACTCCTGAATGATCTCATGAGCTATCATCCTGAACAAATTCCTCGTAACCCGCACCCTCTCATTGAAGAAAGAACTGTGTGTTTGGGAAACATCAGTAATGACCTCCTTGATCTCCTCCTGAAAATCATCCCTATCGTTGTCATGGTGATGTCTCCTCCAGGATGCAGGCAGCACGGCTCAAGAAGGGGCAGGTCTAGGCTCATCTTTCTCATCATTACCTTCATCTTCTGATGATTCATGCAGTGGCCTCGCATGTGCACGTCATCAGCTTTGGATTGGTGATTGTCTTTGGGTACCATTTTCTATTGTTTAATTGCAAAACACAACAGGAAAGAAAATCAGAGCATAACACAATATTGTTATAATGACAATTTACACAGCGACTAAGACAAAGACATTATGGACAGAATTACCCATAGCCCAAAATGCCATACACCTGAAAAGAACAACAGCATTTTTTCCTGGTCAATTCTATATGCTTAAACAAACACACTCACACACACACACACACACACACACACACACACACACACACACACACACACACACACACACACACACACACACACACACACACACACGTCATTAGCATTGTAACAATGTATGAATGGTCAACAAACAGATTTTACTGTCTGCAGTCAATGATTTGTATAAATGAGGAGAAAGATATCAGAGGCTACTGTGCACAATAGTCACAACATATGACAACCTATTGACACAGGCAGTATGATATGTGGCTGAACATATCAATATGATGAGTAAAACACTAAAGACTATTTGATATATTCAATCAAAACAACTGTAGACTCATCAGAATGTAATATATCTGTTAATAGTAGTATTGCATGTATATAACTATAGGCATTCTCTTCTGAAACAAGCAAGAATCAGAAGGCTTACAAAACCAATATTTTGGAACATGATTGCTGATTATGACTATCAAATGTGTACCTGCTCAAGTATCAGTCAACCTAGGCTATGGCAGCGTTTTTTTTTAAACAGAAGCGTTTTGGAAATGGATACAATATCAATGTTATACTCATTCTGAACTGCTGCTATAAAATGGATATTTGCTCCAGTCAACCTAGGATATAATAGTATTTTTACAAACACATACATGGTGTGTGAGGTAGGTGCAATACAAATGTCAAAATGAAGGTCATGCCATACAGTCTGAAAATAGCAGTGCTAACACAGTTACTACAGATTCACACTCCCTTACATTGGGAAAAGGAAAACCATTCCCAACAAATCAAGCATTAGAAAACACAGCCAAACATATAAATACAACAAACCATACATCAAAATCACTAATCACAGCACTTACATATAGAACATTCACCTTTGTTTGTCAGATACACACAACAAGCTGCTCTTTATGTTGTGGATGTATTTAGAAAAAATGTTTGCTGACAAAATGGATCAAAAGTACAAAATAGATCAACAATGTAAGTTTTATACACAGTTATAATGACAGCTACCATTTGCTGATTTTACTTACCTTACTGATGCATGATGGCTATTCCTGCATTCTAAACCATAAACATGTAATTTTGAAAAATAAAGACCTGAAAACAGTGGAATATATGCATCTCAGTTCATAATGTACATGACATATTCAACATAATTCTCTCCCTCTGCTGCTGTTCAAGCCTATGCATTCGCTTGATGCACATCTGACGGTGGATCTCATCGTCTGAAATAAAAAAGAAAATATTTAAAAATAATTATATAACAAGGATAAACATTTCACAACACACTTTGTAGACTGTTATTCTGAAGTGCCTTACTTTAGCACAATACTCATTTGACATTGTAACATTCAGGTGTTAAAATCTTTAAGCACAGACTACAAGACTTGAGGTTTAAACCTGCAGACGCAACCTACTTCCAGACTCTAAACTTGAGACCTAGTGGCCTACCTAGCACATCTTAACTATAAAAGCATGTTTTCCATTGGAAAGAGTTAATGTTATGATATCATCCTGATGGGGGGATGGTATATTAAGAATAATCTTAGTTTAGGATTGCAAACTATGAACATGTGCTGCTCATGTAGCTAAGCTGTTTTCAAATTACATTCATGTCAGCACTGTGTTCAGAGACATTAACAGTAATTGAGATAATTCATTCCTCATATAGTGTGACAGTGTCTTGTAACATGCAGCTTGTGTGAACAGAACCATACATGGTGCTGTACATTATGGACACAAAAGGTATGTGTGCTTGAAACTGCATATCACTAGACAAAGTCACAAATAATGGGGGGACAAAGACCCAAAAATAGAAACACTCTTTAAATATTGCTTAGAAAGTTGAAAGAATAACATGTTTTCTATTAGCATGAATTTTCCGAAGGATATGAAGTCTGAAAATCAAATGTCTGCCATTGTTTTCTGACTTCAGTCCTCAATGATTTGTCGGTGATTTGCCAAAAAACTACAACTTTATGAGAAACAGACCAAAAATAGGGGTCAAAAATCTGGGCATTCTGCAAAAATCTGGACAGTTGAGAGCTATGCTTCCCTGTCCTTCATAGCAACTGTTAGTGGGCTCAATACAGTCCCTCAAAATTACATTTTGAGTCTGTCGTACAATTGACTTCAGTATTTCATGACAAAACAGTGCTTCACAGCATTGTAAACAGAATACAATATTAACCTACTAACTTTCTCAAACATATAACAGGATTTATCAAGATGTACTGACACCGCTGTTAAACACCTGATGTTAACAGAATCTCACATATTATGAATATATCGGTAATAGTTCGATGAATAAGTAAGTTATTCGCAGCAACTCAAATTATAAATTATCAATAAGTATAAAATGCTTTGCTAAAAGAATATTTGTATATGACATGAGTAAAGTTAAGATATATGTGTCCCCTTTCAAAACTTGAACACACAGAGCACAAAATGTAGACATGCTGGTCTTCATCCTTACAACCTGAGCAAACACTCATCACATGCTACTCATAAACACACAGGTACTGCTCTTTAAACAGTTGATGTTGTTGGGCAGTTGTGGATCATGGCATTATTCCTAGAAAAAACTAGATCAGTGAGTCGTTACCATGCACACCATAAAACATAATATAAACTATTGAAATATGATTTTTAAAAAACATGTTATGGATGCAGTTAACTTAGGTAACATATTTCCCTATGTGGTTTTGAACCCACAACATGGCAAAATGTAGGCATACTGGTTAGTTGTTTTACAGGCTAAGCTAAGTTATACTAGCTTTTCATTGTAGATGACAGTCACTGTACCTGTTTATTAGAAATCCTGTGACAACTGGAAGAACACCGAAAATGTATACGAATTTACATTTCTCATAGTGAGGACAGAACAGCTATCAACACATGTGTAACCAAATATGTTATGGGCATTAATTTGTACATTTATTAAATATGTCTATGTACTTGTGTAAGAAGAACGATGTAAGTTATACACTTGTATATCTTCCACCTTTCAACGGTCTAATGGTCCAATAGGTGATACAGTGAGACTATAATGGAAAACTATGAAATGCAAACTCATCCGTGGCCTAGGTGCTATAGGCATCAGTGATGCACAAGGACAGTGGCTGTGTGAAATTATGTAGTCAGACGTAATAAAACATATGTACATTTTCAAAGGTCATAGTTAGGATTATTATTTAATAAAATAATAAAATTGGAATCAAACCTACAATCAAGAGGGCAGTAATTACAAGGAACACTGAATTATCCACAGAAGCTAAATCCCATAGCAACTAAAGCATCGTTATAAAAACATCTATATGATATATATATATATATATATATATATATATATATATATATATATATAAAAGGGCAAATAGTGGGACTATAACAGAAAACTCTGAAATGTGCAGTCATCCATAGCCTAGGCGCTATAGGCATCAGTGGCTGTGTGAAATTATGTATTTAAATGTTGTGAAACATATGTACAACTTCAGAGGATATAGTTACTGTTATTAATTAATTATTTTATAAGATAAAATAACAATATAGTTATTGAACCAACAGTGAAGAGGACAGTGAGTAAAAAGTCCACTAAATTATCCCCACTAGCTAATTCACACAGTAGCTAAAACTTGTTTATAAAGAAATGTATATGAAATATATGGGTCAAATAAATATCTGTAAAATCTGTAGGAATACTAAGGAATACATAGAATATTGGTACTTACTGTAGACATCTATGGGCTTTCTCAGGACCTTATTTACCCCCCCCCCAAAGCTCAGCTGAGTCCCTCCGATGCGGGTCATCATAATGGTGATGAACCTGCACTCCATTGGAGAAGATCCTTGTCCTCCATTGGTGGTCCCCCATAATCCAGTTACACAAGTCGATCATAGGAAGTTCCTGGGACTGACTCTCATCCTCTGCTCCAATCCAGCCTAGACCTTCAACATTTATGTTGTCTTCTCCTTGGTTCAGTTAGTGCATGGACACATCACAGCCTCCTTGAAGTCGCCATCATGATTTGCAATTCTTTCTAATGTGTAAAACAGAAACACAGAAAAATGCTCACTGAGGTACCACTCAGTTTGCAGTTAGCAATGGTCTGATCAGTAAATGTATCAAAAATCAATGCTTGAAAGTGGCACTGATGTCATGTTCTAAGATTATTGGAACATAACTGGCACATGCTACACATGGTACCATTTATCAATATCTATTGGATGTTTACATAGGATACCTGTTTTTTGGAGCTACTTCAGAAGCTCAAAGTTTGAAAACTTTGAATTTCAAACAGCTGAGACCATAAAACTGAAGTTGAAACTTCGAAAACCTAATAAAAAAAAATAAAAACAATTTTGTTTACGTATTTGTGGGGGGGGGGGTGGCAAGCCCCCTCCACCCTCCAAATCCCCTGCTAAATAAATATACCAACTCTGAGATTACACTATAAGGAGGAAAATGGTAAATATCCTGTTTTATGCTGTACAGCGATCTCCGTTCAAAACGTTCGAAGTTTCAAAACTTCGATCTTATGGTCTCGCCCTTTTGTTTTTGAAACTTCGAGCTTCTGAAGGGGATTCATTTTTTTATGTGCAGAATGGCATTTTATGTGGATGTGCATGAATGGGATTCAAAAACTTGAATTTTAATTAACTTCATTAATTATGTATGGCACAAATAGTACTTAAAGTTGTTGGCACACAAGGTGCATTTTGATTCTGTGAGTTTGAGTGAGAGGTACATTGGCAACTGGTAGAAATTCTGTAGTGGCAATTAGTAAATCTGTTAAAGTTAATATGTTTAAAGTCATATTTAATCCCAATGTTTAGTTTTACAGACTTTGTCATAAGTTCCTGTTGTGATGTCTTTAAATGTATGCATACAGGTGTTGCTCTTCTAAACTGTTTACTTCAGTCCCATATGCAGTTGTATAGGCAGACTTCCAGTGCAAATGATAACAGTATATGGAGGAGGATTTACGGATCATCTGCAATTCTTACTGGCAATTTGTTGCACTCTGTGGTCTAATAGCAGAAACCTAAAGACTGCAACAGTATCCATATCTATTACAGATATTTATTAAATTATGACTCTAAAAACAGTGTTGTACCATATTTTTATGCCGTTACGGATATTTCTTCAATGATGCTTCGCAAAAAAGGTGTTATCAGTCCTGTGTCAATTAATTATGGATCTGTACTACCTATGAATCCAAAGCGTTGCTGCCATTTTCCATAAGGCGTTTAATTGTTAAGTGATTTAATATTGTAATGTAAAATACAAGAAGAATGTGGTGGCATGATTCTGTTGTGTGAAATTGTATTCAAAATATATGTAATGTTGGGGGTTCTAATCCCAGTCACGAAGTGTAGAGATATTGCAAGTTATGTTGATGTTGCATGATGCCATTGCTGATACTTTTCACATGTCATGTTAGTATTGCTCACAGATAGTGTTATATAAATGTTTGCATTGCAAGCAATGCATACTGTTTATTTTGACATATGCTGTTCATTGACTCAGATGCATAAATGTGCTCATCCATGAGTCTTACATGCATATCAATGTTTTCCAGATGACCCACTGTCCTAGAGGTGACAACTTTTGTTTACCCTACAGTTAAATGACATCATCATTGATGCTCTCTGGCAACATGAATGGAGACTCCTAGGCTGTTCAGGGGATGCTGTGTGGAGAAATGAAATTGGACCTCACCAACATGATCAATGTCTTTGGAGGTCACAACCAATCCCATGAGGCCTGCAGATGTCACTGCTCGGACATGATTCTTTGTGTAGCCAAAAGAGTCACATGTTATGAGAGGTCAAAGGATGCCATCACTGGTGGACAACCACTGACCCCCAATGACATCATAATCTTTTTGGCCTCACTGCATAGAGCAAGAGGAGAGTATCAAATCCCTGGTGGTGGTGGGACTGAAGAGGGTGTTCCAGGACAGATATCCATGTATCCACATTCAGTACTGGGATGAGTATTTTGATAGTCACTGCATATTGCTTAAGCATGCACATTCATGTATTTCTGTGTTTGATTTACAACAGCAGAGTTGAGCCATGAACAAACTTCCACACAAAGTGACGATGATGAATGTAAGTATCATTACATGTATTGGTGGATCTGAATTACAGATAGAGCAGTGCAAACTGCAGTTGTAATGTTTATTGCATTAATATTCACAGGTCCATCTACTTTGGGCTTAGAGAAGGGAACAACAGGTAAATATCTTTGTACTATTGCTGTACACACTACCTTGTTGGTGACCACACCTCATGTAATGGCACTGCTGTTACTGTTACATTGTTGTTTCCATAACCTTGAACCTTGAACACTACAGGTACATCCAGTGGAGGTGCAGCCATGCATTATCAAGTGAAGAAAGACCAGGTATATTGCAGTGACATTGCCAGAACTTTCAACAATATTTTGCACATGTGATGACTGAAATATTTGTCAATATAAAAACAAAATCGCCACTAATTCCAAGGACAACCACAAAGCATTCTATAGCTATGTCAAGAATCTCGATGGCATCACCCAGATCTGCTCTGAGTTACAGCACAAAGACACAAAAATTACAGAACCAACTGATATTGCCAACATCCTGACAGATAGGTTCAGTGCTAACTTTAACCCCCTCTCACCCCCTAAAAGGCCCATATCTATACATGAAGAATGCAGAGTCCCTGTAATCACAACTATGTAGGTAAAAGCTGCACTCTCTAAAGCCAAAAACACAGCATCCATGGGACCGGACAAGATCCCAGGCTGCATTTTACATGAACTTCAGAACGAACTGGCTTCCCACTTAAGCACCAAGTTCAATAATAGCCTTGCATCAGGCTTTGTGCCCACTGAATGGTGCACAGCAACAGTTATCCCACTCCACAAAGGGGGAGCCACCACTGATCCCGGGAACTATTGACCTATTAGCCTGATGAGCCTGGTCTGCAAGGCCATGGACTCATAAACAAAGACATTGGTAACCTCCAAACTGGATCCCCCCCAGTTTGGATTTGTGAAAGGCCGATCATGCCTCCTGAACCTGATTGACTTCTTTGAGGCAGTCATCAAAGCTGTAGATGAGGGTAAGGTGGTTCACACAGCCTATCTTGACCTCACCAAGGCTTTCAACGCCATCCCCTATTCTGGAATTATAGCTAAACTCACTAAACTAGGTATAAATCCCTACGTCACAAGATGGGTTGCCAACTGGCTCACTGACAGAACCCACACTGTAAAAGTTACAGACTCCAAATCTGACCTCAAAGCAGTGACAAGTGGAGTACCACAGGGTTCCGTCCTGGGACTTCTCCTGTTTGGTATCTACTTCTCTGAAGTACAGGCTAACACAGAAGGCCTCTGGCTAACAAAGTTCACAGATGACTGCAAACTAGGAGCCATAGTCAAGTCCCCAAATGATGTGTACATCCTACAGAAAGCCCTTGCTGAGACAGATGCCTGGTGTCAGAGCCATGTCCTCAAGCTCAATGCCAAAAAGTGCAGTGTCATCCCCTTTGGTAAAAACTCTGTACCCATGAACTACCACATAGGCAGCAATCTACTTAACACCGAATGTGTGATAAGAGATCTTGAGACCCAGGTGGACAGTAGTCTCTCCTTTGATAGTCACATTGCCACAGTAGTCAGGAAGTCCTTCTACATGGCACACCTCATCATAAAAAAGTTCTCATCCAGGAAAAAAGAGGTTATTGTTCCCCTCTACGCGACACTCATTAGACCCATTATAGAGTACAATGCCCCCTTTTGGAATGTACCTCACAAGCCATTTGCAGCAGCTGGAAAGGCCACAGACGTACCTCACAAAGAGGATTACTGGCCTCAAACAAATGCCCTACACTGACCACCTCAAAAAACTCCAGCTTTACCCCGTAGCATATTGCCTCCTCCGAGGTGATCTCTGCCTAAAATATAAAGCTATGTCAAACCCACAGCTGTTGGACATGCTACACCTAAAGAAATCCCAATCCCTCCGAGCTACACACTCTAGGGACCTAAACCTTGTCACCACAATAAAGAGGACATGCTGGAGGGATAGATTCCTATCCCAGAGACTTCCCATACTCTGGAACAGGCTACCCATCTATGTCAAGCAAAGTACTTCATTAGCACTCTTCAAGAAAAATCTTAATGAGAGGATGGGAAATAGGAAATACGCCCCGGGGATCACTTCTGTGTCTCTGCTTGACAGTGGCACAGGAAAATAACTTTCTTGGGTGGCATGAGCCAGGGAAGATTGTTGGCTAGGCTTACGTAGGCCCTTGGGCCGATAGCCTAGTACCTACCTATGAACCTGGACACGCATTTTTATTAAAAATGCTAAAAATAATATTTCATTAGCTAGTAAATGGGAGCACAATTAAACCAATAAAGGCACATATTTCTTGGTTCCATTTGACAGAAGGATGATACCCTGACTATGACCCAAATAACCTGAGCTCATTTAGCAACTTGGGAAAGGAGTAGCATGGTGGTGGATATACAGTGCGGGCAGACAATGTTGGTTCACCCATCCAGGAGGGAGGGAGGGAGTCAGTTTTGTCTAATGCAGTGTTGATACCTATTAGAGAGAGAGAGAGAAAGAGTTGTACAACATGTAGAGTGTGGGCCAGTTATGTGTGCTTAGCTCTGTAAAGCCATATTCTCATAGTATCCATCTTGTCTCATGTGTGGAAATTTCCATACCCTCAGATGAAGATATTGTAAGGCCTCACATCCACAATAATTTACATTAACTACTGGCAAGGGGTTACAGATGAGTAAGAAAACTCCTAATAGCTGCTTGGATGATAGTCCCCTGTAAATGGCTTTCATTCCATAGAGGAACAATTGGTCTGATTGTAATGAGAGGACTGGTGGCTTGCTGGTAGGAGGGAGATAAAAACAATATTAAAAAAGGCAGATATTTAGGACAATTTCATTAACATAATCTGCCATGCCCTGTAGGAAAACAAAAATTCAAAGTCAATACACAATGCTTTAAAAAAGACATGAAACAGATGTATTAAAGGCTTGAAAAAACATATTAACATGACGGTGACAAGACAGAATTGCAGAAAAGAAATGGAGGTTCAAGACATGACCTACACATGAAGAAACAAGTAAGAAAGAAAAATGAGGAAAAACAGAGAAGAAGCAAAATAAAGCAGGAAAAGGGAAGCTAAAAAGAATGGAAAGAAGGAATGGAGGAAGAGGAGATAAAAGAGAAGAGAGTGTAAAAGCCTCAGCTTATAACATTACACGAGGCCTAAAACAAGTTACATAACGTATGGATGCAGTTTCAAATCAAAACTATCATAATCCCCACAAGGGCTTAAAGTCATAATAAAAACCGACAAATGTTCTCCTTTTTAATGACTTCAACCTGTCACCATAAAATTTAAATAATTTAAAGGTTCTAACCCCCCCCCCCCCCCGATTCTCTCATACTCAGTGACAATGAGCGGTGCTTGTATTAAACAATACCAGCTGGTATTCCCAATCTTATCTGAAAATGATTTTCATATGTTCTACTATATGCATCTTAAAATGTTCAGTGGTACATACTGTTTATAACTTGTTGTAAAGGCAAGTGAGAATATGAAAAAGAAAGCATTACGGATAATAGGTCCCTTTACAGATGCATTATTTATTGGATAAATCACTGGAAATATACCTCCAAAATATAACCTACATTTATTTATTTATTCATCTTGTGTTGGCAAGGCTAGTGGCCAATTTTCTGGGGGAGACTCAAAGTAGTATTTCTAGTACTAGGTGAAATTTGACTGAGTATTAGAGAACTTCCCCTAATCTTTTCAATAGGAGCCATGGGCTATGTTATATCCACCTGAGATATCACTGACTCAGCAGATGGGACCTCTGTTTAACATTTCATTCGAGGATGACATACTAGGGAGTGTGGCAACCCCTAATGCTGCTGTGCAATGTCAGCAGTCCTATCACTTAGAGTGAGAATAGAGCCCACATCCTTCTGGTATTTCAGCACCAAAAGAAGTCTACTACATTTTATTCCTCTGATGCCTTACATATGTCAGAAAACATAGCATTGTAAAAGAGCTGATGACTTTTACTCCACAATTTAAGCATCCCTGGTTACTTGTATCTTTTCAATAAGCCTTTTATATCTTTTTAATTTCAAGCAATTACATTTATCTTTCCATATTGAAATTACAGATATAAAATGTGTATAAATGCATTATTAGATTACAAGCTTATTCAGTCATGTGCAAATGTCAAAACAAACTTTTCATATTAAATATTTCCAGTCAGTAGCACTATTTAAGTATATGGGAATAGCAGTTGTTTTACTTTAAAATTAACTTTCTTTCTAATTTCAGTAAACATACTTCTTTATTTTACCTCTGCAAATTTTTAATTCTAAAGATGTAAATTTCAAACCACTTTAGCATTAATATGCTTAATAAATCCTCATCTACCCCATTATGTTCATCCTTTATATATATATATATATATATATATATATATATATATATATATATATATATGGGTCTACTTCATATGGTTGAAATTTCAGAACATTGAACTTCTATTGAAGACCAGAGGGTCCAAGTTTTAAAATATCGAACCTATGAAAAGAAATCTAAAACATGAAAACTTCTTATTTCACATTTTTGCAAGGGGGCAAGCCCCCCTGCACCACCTCACACTTCCTGCTACTTAAATATATTAACTTCGAGACTGCACTACAGTGAAGAGAATGTACTGTATGGAGATCTCCATTCATAAGGTTTGATATTCCAAATCTTCAGTCATCTGGTCTTCACAGATCAGTGATTCGATGTTCTTAAATTTTGATGCTTTGAAGGGGACACACACACACACACACACACACACACACACACACACACACACACACATATATATATATACACACACACATATATATATATATATATATAAAATATACTCCTGTATTCTGATTTTTACTTCCCTTTAAGTCTCCTTACTCTTAGTCACACATATAGGGCCAGATTCCATAAAGTTCATGGAAGCTATTTGTGGACAGCATAGCATGAGAAAAGAAGACTGCAGTGTACCTACATGTGGACACAATTCAAGAGCCACACTGAAGACAGTAGGACTACTTAAGTATTCAGCATATGACAATTAAGGATTCCATGCATGCCAGTGTAATTCCAAAACACATTATGTGCACACAATGCAACCCAAATGTGACAAATAGCCACACCAACTTTGTTTCTGAAATCTTTGGTGCATACATTATGGAACCCAAGTAATTCATGCAAATACTACAGATTATGGCAAAATGATGTCACTACTCTATCTGTTAATTCCTATGATCATGAAAAGTGCTTGAAAAGAAGTAGTCTGTTCAATCCACGAGTAAACCATACTTTGTCTACCTTTGAATAGTTGTGTGATAGGGACATAAGGGCTGTTATTAATAAGTTATTGGCCAAACCACTAAAAATGAATTGAATATAGCTTATTGTGGGATAGAAATGGAATTATACGATATGTTAATGCAAGGACAAATAAATAAAGAAGAATACGAGTATTTACATAATAGTTGTCCACTGACTTCAAGGATTTTCAACATTTCAAAAATCCATAAGAATGAGGTGAACCCCCCCCCCCACTTACACCTATAGTTGATGGTAATAGAAGTAAAACTTATTTTATTTCTAAGTTTATTAACCATTGGCTTAAGAAACCAGTTTCTTCTCTTCCACAAATCTGTAGGGATTTGTGGGATTTTTTGAAGAAGTTATCTGAGATTAGGTTCAATAAAGATGACATACTGGTGACATTAGACAATTGTAGCCTATATACAGTTATTCCTCATCAAGAGGGTTTAATATGGTTTGAGAATGTTCTGGTTGATTCACAGTTATTGAGTCAAGACCAAATTAATGTGCTGGTCAGTTTAACAGACATTGTGTTATCTAATAATTTTTTTGTATTTTGAGGGTGAACTATTTAAACAGGCAAAAGGAGTTGCAATGGGGTCAGCATGTGCCCCAGTTTTGCCAATTTAGTTATGGCCTTTTGGGAAAATAATTATGCGTTTAGTGCTCCCTACTACCATTGTTTTTCATTTTACACCCGTTTGTAGATTACATTTTTATCATATGGAATGATAATAAGGATAGAGTAGTTGAGTTTTTTTTAGATTATATTAACTCTATGACATCTTTTTTGAGGTTTGTACATTCCATAGAGGATGACAATATTTGTTTTTTGCATGGTTTTATTTCTAAAGACTACAATAGAAATTGTTTTGTATCCAATTTATATCGGAAACCTGCATTTTTCAACAGTTATCTGCATTTTAATAGCTGGCACTCCAGGTTTCAAAAGAAATCAGTAGTGAAAGGGCACTTAGATTAGCCAGAATGGTTTCAGATAATTGTACTTGTTTTGTAGAATGTGATAAACTGTTGGATATGTTTGTCAAACAGGGTTACCCTATGGAATTTCTTTTGCCTATACAGGATGAAGTAGTAGAGAAAAGGTTTAGTAATAGATACCAACCTTTATTAAAATCTAAGGATGAGTTGAATGGACTAGATGGTGGTCCAGAAGGTAATAACATTACTGAAGTTCAGGTTAAAAATATTTTTCTAAACCTTGTGTTATAACATTTACATTAGATTTGTATACGATAGGTGATATTATTAAACACTATTGGGGTATTATATCATCTAACAATCACCCTAGGAAATTGTTGGGTGATTACCCAGTTATTGTGTTTAGAAAAACATAAGTCTTAAGCAGTTAATGGAAAGAAGTTCCAAGACTAATGGTGGAGGGGGAATCAATAGATTGGGCATGTCCAAATGTGGCCATTGCTCTATGTGTAAATTTATATCGGTGGGAGATACGGTAACCTTAAATGGACAGCTAGTTAGGGTGAAAGGTCAGTTTAATTGCAAAACTAACTGGGTGGTCTATACAGCATGGTGTCACTTATGTTTTGCCTTTTATATAAGGAAAACTGTAAGAAAGATAAAGGACAGGATATACAAACATGAAAGCAACATTAAAAAATGTAGGGAATCCAATGTATTGTTTAGACATATTAAGGAATGTCCAAATCATTACTTTAAATACATGGTGAATGAACAGTTACAAAAGGACGTACGGTGTAGAATTATCGAGGAACATTTACTGGTTAGGGAACTTGTTGCACCATTGTTAAAACTTAGAAGTTTAGAAGGTTAAAAAAAATCTTTTTTTTTTTTTTTTTTTGCGATTAAATGGAAAAAGCACATATTTATATACCTTTTTATATGTGGTTTAAGTGTTATAATGTTTAATGAGTTTTTAAGAATTTTAATGTGTGTCACTTTTATAGCTAATTGCATGTGGATTGATTGATTTAGAGTATTTAAGGGGGATAAGTTTATTGTGTCAGTAGTTCTGATGAAGTCCTGTTGGATGAAAGCACTTAACTACTGCTATTTAATAAAGTGCAGTACGAGTTCATCTTGGTGTTTTCTTGGTTATTGGTATAGGAGTTCTTTTGGTGTGCCATGCCAACTTTGTTTCTGAAATCTTTGGTGCATACATTATGGACCCCAAGGAATTCATGCGAATACTACAGATTATGGCAAAATCCATAGCAAAACTGAAAAAAAACCACATAACAATGCAATCTGCTGTTAATAAGCTGCAACAGGCAACAATGAACCAAGCCCTAAGTGAGGATAACCTACCACTCTGTTGGCTGCACGAAGAATCATATCCGAGCGACGATGTCTACAGGCCTCACAGGATTGATTCTGGCCTCAAATGCATTAATCATGTTGGCGAGGTCCGTCCAGATTTCATTTCTCCAAACAGTATCCCCTGAATGGCCTAGGAATCTCCTTCCATGCTGATGGAGAGCATCAATTATGATGTCATTTTCCTGGGGGGGAGTTGACACCCCTAGGACAGTTGCTCATCTGGAAGACATTGAGATGTGATAAGAATCATGGATAAGCACATTTAGGCATTGCTTTTGTGAACACCATATGTCAAAATAAGCACTGTGCAGGCCTGTGCAGTGCAAACATTTGTGAGAAATACTGACATGACGTGAAAAGAATCAACAAAGCTTTTACAACATCTGTAAAATGAAAAAAGGTAATATCTGTGCAGTTCATGGCTGCAATTAGAATACCTAGCATTGCATATATGCTGAAGGGAGGTCCAAAGATAACAGCGTCATGCAAACATAGTCTGATTGCATTTCACATTAAAATATTACATCACTTAATTATTAAACAGCTTATTCAAAGCCTCAGGCTACCCTAGGATCCATAGGTAGTACAGATACATAGTAAATTGAGACAGTACTGATAACACCTTTGTTAAGATGCATCATTGAAGAAATATCCGCAACAGCAACAGCACATGCTGTAATACTACTTTAGGACACATGATTTAAAAAATACCCATAATATCAACATCACATACTAGATGCTGCAGTAATCCATAGGTTTCTGTAGTTAGAACACAGAGTGCAAGGGGATTACCAATACAAATTGCATATAATCCTTAAACCCTCCTCAATCCACTCTTATCATTTGCAGTGGAAGTCTGACTATGCAACTGCATATGGGACAGAACAAAATATTTAGAAGAACACCTGTATGCATACATTTCCAGAAAACATGACTTCAGGAACTTTCAACAACTTCTGTTAAAATTAACATTTTGATTAAATATGACTTTAAACATGTACCTTTTGAAATGATTAACGTTAATAGATGTACCAAGTACCACTGCAGAAATTCCACCAGTTGCCAATGTACCTCTTAGTCAGACTCACAGAATCAAAGTGTACCTTATGTGCACACAGCTTTAAGTGCTATTTGTGCCATACATAATTAATGAGGTTAATTAAAATTCAAAGTTCTTTGAATCCCATTCATGCTCATCTACATCAATTGCCATTATGCACTGAAAAACCCAGGTGCACCACATAACCAACCAATAAGTATCGATAAATGGTATCATGTGAGGCACGTGCCCTGTCTCTTCTAATAATCTTGGAACATGACATCAGCATCACTTTCAAATATTGATTTCAATACATTTAATGATTAGTCCATTGTTAACTGTGAACTGAGTGGTACCTCAGTGAGCATTTCTGCATTTTACAGATATTTGCTAACTGAAAATCATGATGGCAACATCAAGGAGGCTGCAACGTGTCCATGCACCCAACTGGACTGATGAGTAAATAACACAGATGTTGACCATATATGCTGGACTGGAGCATAGAATGACAGCCAGGCCTAGGAACTTCACTATGATTGAAGTGTGGAACCAGATTGGAAGGGCTCATTGATGAATAATGGGGATCTGCCATACCTGAGTGCAGGTTCATCACCACTATGGTGACCCACACCATGGGGATGCAGCTGAGCTTCGAAGGAGGGTTAATGAGGTGCAGAGACAGCTTTAAGTGCTAATATCCTATGTATTCCTTAGTATTTCTATGGATTTTACAAATATTTATTTGACCCATATATATCAAGTACATTTTGTATAACCATGTTTTAGCTGATGTGAGAATTAGCTTGTGGAGATAAGACAGTAGACTTTGTATGTACTGCCCTCTTGACTATAAAATCGATACCGACATTTTTATTTTATTGAATAATAACCGTAACTATGTTCTTTGAAAATGTAGATCTGTTTTACACCATACAACTACATAATTTCACATAGCCACTGTTCTTGTACATCCCTGATGCCTATAATGCCTAGGCCATGTTTGACTGGACATTTTATACTTTTTTGTTATTGTGCCATTGTATCATCTATTGGACCATTTATTTTATTTTATTTATTTTTTATTTTACATTTGTGGACCAGAAGAGTCCAACTGGATTACAAGTCCGTTTTCAGAGGAGGCCCGGGGAGAAAAGTTCCAAGAGAACAATTTTTTTTACAAAACATAGTTTTAAGGACAAGACTTTTGACATACAATTTCCATAGAAGAGATTTTGACATACATATTAACTAACAGATAGGATACATTCATTCTCTACAATGTAATATTACATTTTAGAAGATATTCCTAAGTTTAGGATTCCTGTGATAGATTTACTATCAGGGTAAAAGCAGAGAGACATAGAATAAGGCTCCGAGGGAGCAGATGATGCTCGCTATAGTTGAGAAGGATAACAAATTGATTTACTATATGTCTTCGCCTAGTTTTAGTTGAGAAGGATACCGAACTGATTTACAATATGTCTTCTCCTGGTTTTAGTTGCTTATGTAGAGCTCAACATTGCCGGAGTAGTTTTCCCTAACTCCTGGAGAGATGGGATGAGCAGTAGATTAACAGTACTAAGTGGGTACAGTACTATGATTGGTTGGCTTAGCAGTTACTTAAGTTAGGTGAAGTGTTCTAATGAGACATTAGCAAGGGAGGATACAGGAGCACAGTCAATTATTCAAAAAGTGAGTTTACCAAGTTTCTTGAACTGTGATGGGGATTTGTTGTCAGTTATGTGGGCAAGAAGGGAGTTCCAGGTTTTTGCTATACAGTGGCTGTAGACAGACTTACCAGCTTCATTGTTATATTTGGTTACTTTGAGGAGGTTGTGTGTGCTACACCTCAAGGGCCTGGCAGTTGTATAGGGTTGCAAAAGATTTTGTAGGGCTGGGGTGTTTTCAGAGTTATGTATTATTTTGCGGGCTAATGATAGTTGATTGAGTTGAAGTAGTAGTGGTAGTTCTAGCCAATTGAGCTTTTCTAGGCATTTACAGTGATGTGTTCTGATGGGAGAGGTTGTAGCGAATTTGGCTATCTTATTATAACAACTATGAAGTTTGTTTAGGTCAGATTTGTGGAGATTTGTAAGCACGGGGGAGGCATAAAGTAGGGTGGATAGTAGGTGAGTCCTCGCTATTGTAGTTTTGGAGTGGTCAGTGAGGAATTTTTTATTGAAATACAGTAGGCCAAGTTTTTTATGTACTTTTTTTATGGTTATAGAAATATGTAGGTCAAATCTAAGGTAATTATCTATTTCAACCCCTAAGAGTTTGGTATGATCTGTGGGGGTGATTGTGGTCTTGTTAAAGGAGGAGATGAAGAAAGAATCAGTGGGAGGTGTGGCTCTGTGGGAGCTAAAGAGTACTAGCTTTGTTTTACTTGGGTTCAGAATGAGCCTTTGGTTTGTAATCCAAGTTTCTGCTAGGGAAAAGCATTCTTGTGTTAGGGAGTGAAGGATGTCAATTGATTTGGCTGGTCATATTATGGTGGTATCATCTGCATATTGCACTATTGAGGCTTTAGGAATACTGTTTGGGAGCTGACTGGTGAAGAGGGTAAAAAGAAGTGGCCTCAGGATGGAGTCTTGGGGTACTCCTAGGGAGACTGGTAGGGAGGGGGAGAGTTGGTTTTGCCACATAACATCTTGTTTCCTTCCCTCTAGGTAATTTTTGAACCAGGAGATGGCAGGGGTGGTAAGGTTTAGAGTTGCTAGTAAAAGAAGGAGTTTATTGTGGTTAACCATATTGAATGCTTTGGACAAGTCAAGGAAGGTGGCAGATACAAGGAGTTCATTGTTTCTGTGAGTATTGACAATGCTGGTGAATTCTATTAGTGTGGTGGTGGTGCTATGGAAGTGTCTAAAGCCATGTTGTTGTGTTGCTATTAGATTATTTTCTAGGAGATATTTCATTAGTTGCTTGTTTATTACCCTCTCTAAAATTTTAGATAAAGGGGGTAGTATGGCTATAGGGCAGTAGTTATTGAGTTCCAGGGAGGTTCCCCCTTTATGTAGAGGGATGATATGTGATATTTTCCATAACTTGGGTACTATACACTTGGAGATGGATATGTTAATTAGGATGGAGACAGGATATGATATGGCTTCTGCAGCCAGGTGGAGGTATTCAGCGGGTAATTTATCTGTGGCTAGAGATGTTGGTTTGAGCTTGCGGAGTAGTTTTTCAATGGATTTGGTTGGTTCTGGGTGGAAGCTGAACTTGGGGCAATTGTTAGTTGGGGTGGGGGGTGGATTTGTAGGGGTGGGGATATCATAGGGTTGGTTGCAAGGGTCTGGATGGTTTCTCTAAAGTATTTATTAAATTGAGTGGGGATGTCTTCTTGGTTGTTATCTATTTTTGGAGTTGGGGTAGTTGTTTTACCTGGTTGTAGAATAGAGTTAATTGCTGTCCAAAATTTTTGTGGGTTGTTCCTGTGCTTATCCTGTAACTTTTGGTAGTAAGATGTTTTGTCTGTTTTGGTGAGTTTTTAGGCTTTGTTACATAGTTCAACTTATATTTGTTTGTTCAATTGGGATTTACTGTTGAGGTAGTTGGTCCAGGCCTTGCTTCTTTTTTTGAGGAGGGATTTTGTGTCTGGGGTTAACCAGGGGGCATATTTAGTTTTAATTCTTGTTATTCTGGAGGGGGCATGATGGCTAAGGGTGTTTAAGAAGGTAGTATTAAAATACAGTACAGCATAATCAAGAGTTTGTTTTTTTTAGGGGGGGTCCAGTTGCACATTTTTAGGTTGTTTATAAAGTTGGAGCGGTTAATGTGTTTTTTTGTTTCTAATTAGGCATGTAGATATTTGGGTCAGTTGTGGTGATTTTGATCTGAGTAAGAATGTGGCTTGGTGGTCACTCATGGTGTCTGGTAGACACCCTGCTAGGGATATCATTGATGGGTGTGATACGAGTATCCAATCTAGAGTGGATTGGTGTTTGGTTCTCTTGTCTGTTCTTGTGGAGGAAGTGATGAGTTGGGTTAGGCCATGTAGGTTAATATGGGAGAGTGGGTTATGACTGGAACAGTTTTGCCAGTCAGTATTTAGGCCTCCTAATACTATGCTTTCCTGAGGGAGGGAGTTGGATATCCATTCTAGGAGTTGTTCTGTAATGGGGATATTGTTGCCTGGAGGGATGTAACATCCTATGATGTTGATGTGTTTACTACCATTAAGTTTTAGTTTTGTTAGAGTGAGTTCAACTTTATTGAGGTCTGGGGTTGTTATGTCTACTTTCTCAAGGATGAGGTGAGATTTATACACTATAGCAACACCCCCCCCCCTTTTACCTATTCTATCACTACAAATTATATTGTAACCTGGTGGAGTGATTTCATTGCTATGGTTGCCTGGTTTAAGCCAAGTCTCTATTAGTATGACTATCTCAGGTTGACAAAAGGAGAGTAGTGCATGAAGGTCATCGACTTTATTTAGTATACTTCTGGCATTTAAATTTAAAATGAGGAGCGTGGATTTGTCTCGGTGGAGTAGGGTATCATTCAGGTTGAGGGTTGGGGCTCTTAGATTTTGTGGGCCTGGGTTTGGGTGTATATCACTGCAGCTAATGAGTTGGGTTCTGAGGTAAACATAGAGTTTGAGTAGTTTGTTTAGGGTCTTAATGTTTTTTATAGTTGTTTGGGACTGGTAGTGTGATGGCTATAATCTGTGTGCATAGTGGTGAATAAAGAAGGTTTGGCAGTGACATGGGACTAGTTGAGTAAAAGGGTGTGTTATAATGTTAGTGGAAGTAGTTTTTCTTGGTATGTGAATAAAATTAAGTTGTCTTTGGTGGTTGGTGATAGAAGTTAGCAGTGAGAGGGTGGATACACATAGCAGCAATTGTAAGAGGTGTATGTAAGTGGGTCTGGGTAGTTTGGGCATGGTTTGGTTGGGTTTGGTCATGAGTGAGAGATCTGCTTGGGATGAGGTGGGTGGGATGGATGATGAGAGGTGTTGTTTGTGATTGTAAGGTAGTTAGATGGAAGACTGTGCTTTACAGGATGTGGAATAGTGGAAGAGAAGGAAATGGATACGGGGTGGGGCAGATTCAGTGATTGGTGGTTAGCATGAGGGGAGTGGCTAAGTTTAGTTGAAATGTAGCACTAGTGGGGGCAGGGAGGGAAGTGGAGTGAGCCCGAGCGCAGCTAGGGCGAGCGCAGCGGGGGCTAACACTCCAATTATATCCCTGGGCTTACTTGTTTCTTTTCTTTGCACACCAAATGTATCTTTTCACTTGTTTCTGTTTACACCAAATGTATCTTTTTCGCTGTATTGTACTAGTTTAATTTCACTCCAAATGTATCTTTTTGGTTGTATTTTCCACCATTATAAGGTGGAAGACAAACAAGTATATAACTTACATCATTCTTCCTACACAAGTAGACAGGCACTTTTATTTACTGTAAAAATTAATGTCTGGACCATTGGTTGAACACATTTTCTTATGTATGTATTGATAGCTGTTATGGCTTCACTATAAGAGATATTAAAATTGTATGCATTTTTTGTATTCTGCCATTTATTGCAGGATTTTTAAAAAACACATGTAGTACCTGTTATCTACAATGATGGCATAGCTGAATGCTAGCTCAGCCTGTAAAGTAACTGGTCAGCATGTGTACATTTTGGGGTGTTGGGTTCCAAACCAGATAGAGAAGCCTGTTTCCTTGGTTAAAGTCACTCATATCATTTTTTTAAATCTATATTGCAGTAGTTTATATTAAGGTTTATGTTGTGCATGACAACAACTCACTGATCGAGTCTTTCTATGAATAACGCAGTAATCCGTCATGGCCTGATAACATCAGTTCTTTAACAACAGTGTCTGAACAGCATTACCTGTTTATGAGTAGCATGTGCTGCATGTTACCTCAGCTTATAAGGATACAGGCCTGCATGTCTACATTTTCTGCACTGTGTTCAAGTATTGAAAGGGGGTACATATATCTTAAACTGTTTTACTGATTTCATATACCCATAGCATTCTTTTACCAAAGCATTTTACACTTATTGATACTAAAATTTATTTTGAGTGCTTTTGAGAATAGCTTGGTCATTTTTTAAATTTCTACTGATATAACCATAATCCATGACATTCTGTTAACATCTGCCAGTTAACAGCAGGGGAAGTACAGCTTGCCCCCGGATTTACTAATCTTCCATGCAGGACTTGTCTAGTCCTGCACGGAAGTGGGCGCTTAGGAGCAGAACGGCAGTGTGACATGCATAGTAATGAAGTGGGCTGCCCGAGCCCCCAGGCTTACACAGAGCATGTACGAGTGCAGGAGGTGTGTCTGAGAGCAGAGTCCTAAGAATAAATATGCCCCTGCAATCTTGAACAGCAGAAAGTGGAAGTAAATGAGGAATACCGCTCCACATATCCCCACCAACAGTCCCCCAAGTGTACAACAGCAACAAGATATAAAAATCAAAATAAGAAACCCCTGTATTGGTGTCTAAAGCTCCAAGTACAGCTAACCGTAGGTGCACGAGTGTGCCCATCGCTTAGCCATGGTGAAAGCAGCCTAAAAGGCTGAAGAGGATAACAAGGACCATATATGCAAATGAAGCATGCCAGCAATAGTGTAGTGGGCAGAGCGTTCACCTAACGAGCAGGCATTCCCAGTTCGAGGCACAGCACAGTCTATTTTACATGGCAAAGCATGGTATAAGCAATATTTGTAATGCAAAACCCACTAAATAACACACATTTGTATGAACAGGAGTATTGCAGGAAATGCACATGTGAAGAGTCAGTATCATAATGAATAAGGCAGCATTATGCAGGCGTAAGCACAGATAAGCAGTAGTAAGCATATGTAAGCACTAGTAAGCGTGTGCAAGTGCGTTTGCATGGGGTTAAGCACTGCCGACACAGATTCAGCAAAGGAGAAGCTAAGTGGGTGCAAGACACTGTCACCGGAAGTTAGCAGTGCTTACCTCCACACAAACCCATTTACAACCACTTTAAAGTGCCTTAAGCACACCGTATCCAATGGCCGGTGTTCTGCCCAGCAACAAAACAAACAGCTTCTGCAAGGCCGGAACCATGACCATGCACATCATACACAAAATGATTTACCACTAAGCCATGCCAGATATGCATAAATCGTATGTTGTCAGAAACATAACCCCAGCCCAGTCATGCAGCAGTACAGAGAATGTATACCTACAGCTAGATGGACGTGTGTGTGCAAATATATTACTATCTAAACGGATACAACATATCTGTAGATGTAGTCACACACACACATATATATATATATATATATATATATATATATATATATATATATATATATATATATATCCAGATATATATATATATATATATATATATATATATATATATATATATATATATATATATATATATATATATATATATATATATATATATATATATATCCAGAGATATATACATATATATACAAATATATGAACAGATATACATGCAGATGCTGACAACTACACATATATATATTAAGATCTATATGTCCACATATACACAGCAAGTTACATATATGTACGCAGATATATGTCTCCGTAGGTATATACGGACATAGAAATATGTAAGCAAATATATATACCCACAGAGGTATATATGGCCAGACGTCTGTAGATAACAATTGTAGATGAACAGAAACATATATGTCCACATGCACCATTAATGGGCTTGAGAGGCCCCAAACAATATATGACACATACAAATTGGCATATCCCCAGCCCAGCCAAACACGTCCGCCCTGCAATACACTACCAAACTCATTGTATTGTATGGGTGCCATTGAAATAGGGATTTAAATTAGCCTTCTGTTATGTTTCACATGTTGACATCACATACCCCTCTCTCCCAACCACTAGGCGGGCGAAGCAGTACAGGCCCATCCAACCCAGGCCATCCCCGATCCATAAATTCATTACCCACAGTTCCGCTTCCCCCCACCTGCTGCACACACGCAGCCACCATCCCTACCCTAGTTACCAGCCCGTAGCTACCATACCACCACACATTGCCCCACCTCCACTCCTCCACCTTGGGACCCATCCCGTATTGTTTTCCCAACCCAAGTATCCCAGGTCTGGCACACGCTGTAGTCCATGCACATAGCCATGGGTACCTATGTAACTCTGGGTGTAGACGAAGGTTGAATACCCAATGTTCGGGTTTCTCCTGCATGGGATGAATGTATTCCTGGCACTAACAACAGATTTCACGTGTGACTCTGTGTACAGTGATGGCTTGGTGGGAAAGAGAAATTATTACTTCATTAGAAAAAAAAAATTAAAATTAAATACTGTCGGTTTGTCGATGATGATTTTTTTTTTTTACATGGGGGGTTGGGAATTTTATTAATTCTTTTTCTGAATTTCTAAATTTTACAAAGAGATGTTGGAAGGGTCGTTTTTTTTTGGATGTCCATCTTCAGAGTAACATACATCGTAAAAAAACTTTTACAAATGGGTACCTGCATTATTCCAGTGGACACCACCAAGACACATGATAAACAACATCCCTAGGGACATTTATAAGGGTAGTCGTATGACTAGAGAGAGATGATGATTTGATTGTTGTTTATTATTGATTTATTTTTAAAAAGAGGTTAACAGACATTTTCTAGTTTGATATTGATACTGCTAATGGAATTTTTGAAGACGCGTTACAGAGAATTTCCCCAATTTGTAGTGTATATAATAATGCAATGTGTTAACAGTTTCTAAAAGTAAAGCTTAAATTTCAATCCACCTTTAACTTGCTGAAATGAGCTTATGTAGTACAGTTTATGTTCCATTTTGAAAATAACTGGAAAATAAATAATCAAGGGTAATCCTGATATTTTTCCTCCTAGAGATAAACAATAAAGTGTTTTTTTGAATGAATACAATCTGAAAACAAAAAACAAAAAAATAAAACAAGTATAAAAAGAAAGTAGTTTCTTTTTTTTCTTAAAATGACACTGTTTTTAAAATGATGTTCACTCACCTTTGTTCTTATTGGGTCATGTGTATTTGATTATTAACAATTGTATTTAAATGAGTTTTTGTGTACTTGTTTGGTTATTCTGAGGAGGTTTTTTTTAAAGCGCGGTCAAAAAAAACAGTTTGTACTTATTTTGTTTGTCGAACGTCTTCTCTTCTACTTTTTGGCACACTAACGGATTTAGTTGTAGGTATCGCAAAGCATACGTGGCACACAAGGTTGGCCGGTATGCACACGAAACACAGTATCCAGCAATACCAGTCAACATTACAGGATATGTAGCTAAATATGTAGAGGTATGTAGAGGTCTGTAGTACAAATGTATACGTACATAGACAGACGGGCTCACTCCGCTCCCCTACCCTACCCCCAATTCCCACCCACCCCCAGTGACCCTAGACTAGACTTATTCTAGCCCAGCCACCCCCAATATTTCTCACCAATCATCTTTCCAGCTTCATTCCTACCTACTAACTCTTACTTATTACACATTACCACTACACCCACCCCATCCATCCCACTTTCAAGTAAGTTCCAAACAAACTTACAACAAACTTATGCCTTTCACTACTACTCTTAAACTACCTTTCTGCTGCTACTACTTACATTCTTCTTTTCTACTACACTCCTCACTTCCCTATGTAGTATCTCACAGCCTAAACACTCTACCTAAACTACCTACCACTCTCCTAAAACCTTCTGAACCCTCCTGTCCTAACCTCCTGTCTACCTGTCCTTTCCTTATCCTCACATGCCATATATCATAGATCACAACAAAAAAACAACAAAAAGTATACTACCAAAAAGATTAAACTAAAAAACTCTAAAGCATAACCTACTCCACTAACACTCCCACTAATTCTCCGGGGGCTGGGCCTCCCAACCCCATCAACCATAACTCACTAACCACCTCCCTCACACTACAACCTACCAACTCTCTCTTAATTCTCCTAACTCACTTACATAATAGCACACCACAACAAACAACATTTAACACTTTGATATCCTCTGTCTTACTGAAACCTGGCTTAAACCAGGACCAAAGACAATGAAATTACCCCACCTGGATATAATTTTTAAGGCAGGATCGCTTAAAACAAAAGGGAGGAGGAGTTGCCTTACTCTCTAAATCTACCAGGTACAGGTCATCGACAAATGCTGAAATACTTTTCAGCAATTCCAAAATAAATAAAAGCAAAATATATATATAATATATATCCTTCCTCAACCCTGGCAACAACTTAAATAAAACAATATATATAAATACCCACATATAGATATGTACATATGCAGACACCCATGCATCCACATGTTGTTAGATATATATATACAGCAATATATATATATATATATATATATATATATATATATATATATATATATATATATATACATACATATATATAAACTGTCATATATATATATATATATATATATATATATATATATATATATATATATATATAAATGTGTGTGTGTGTGTATGTGTGTGCATATATACACAGATATATAGCTATGATACGATACAGCACTTAAGAATTACATATGTTCACAGGCCATGCCAATGGGGGTGAGGGGCCCAATCAACAAACGTGTAACATGTAGCATCAACCCCCCCCAGCCAGATAGAGGAAACATACAAACAAACACACAAACAATGCAAGCAAACCACTGCTCCCCAAAAATTGTCTTGTAATAGGAGGCTGCCCGTGCAATGACTTTTCAAGGCGGAGTGTGTATGTACCCCGATTACAAGGGTGGGAAAGCCTGATGACCCATGGGTTGAGACAATGTATGAGATGGGTCCTGTGAAGTTGAGATTGGGCAGTGTGTAGTGGTGTGTATTATTGTTGTCCTCACCCCCATCCAGAGTTGTGAGTGTCCGAACCTACCTCCAAATGCAGTATACATACACAGCTGTTGCTGTAGAAGAAATGGCCAGCTGTGGACCTTCCCGTTAGCCTTCTTGCACATCCCTGGACATTTCCCCATACTATCTGCCCCTCTGTGTGCCCCATTAACACCACTTACCTATCAAGCCCTGTTTCATTACTATTAATGTTCACAGTCACAAGTAGGTGACACCCTCTTCCTCAACTATATTGGCAGAATCTGGAACCCCCTACCCACGTGCATTACCTTAGTTGTCCCGCACGACACATGTAAATAACACATGAAGGAACACCTCAAGCACACTTGGATCAGCACATGCTCACCACCTGGTGAAGCCCCCCCCAATTAACACTCTATACCCCTACACCAACTAGTGAAACTGACACCTCCTGTCCTGCCTCGCATAAAAATCCCAACATCCTGCAAACCTTCCCTATTGCTCCCCCACCAATCATTCCAACAGCCTACTATACAGTTACAATGTCCCCCCCTCTACCTACCTACCTACTCCTTCACTATTCTCTTCTACTCTACCACACAGGTATGGCATAACCAAACCTAACCTGAGTACCTGCATGTAACGTATCCAGAACTGTTAAACTGGAATCTCACTTCACCTTAAACTGACCTTTGTCAGCAGTCATACCTGACATGTAAACCTGACCTAAGCATGTATAATGCCAACATGTTAATGTGAACTAAGCATGAAGAATGTGGAATGTAGCTATGGTAAGTCTGTTACTCTCTATGAATGTGTACACCTCAGTAGTAAGTGTAATGTGTAGCTGGGGTTTACTGCGGAGCTCCACTCCCCGGGCCACCACTGACAATGGCGAAGCATCCAGTCAGATTGTCCCAGACAACAAATGTGAACTAAATACATGAAGTAGTGTGGGGGTATGCGGCTGCAAGTGGGGTTATGCCTGTTTTGGTGGTGGCAAACAATGCCCACACTGGTTAAGCAATGTGGAGGCCAACTCAGTGTAAGACGCCGTAACCGGAGGTCAGCAAGGCTGAGCCTCGTGCACATCAGCGCATACCCACCTACACTTCCTCCACAGTGCCTTAGGCACTCTGCAGCCAATAGCTCTCTTTGTGCTGATTAACAAAATAATCAGCACTCCCAGGTTCCAGACCCCCCCCACCCTGCACACTATAGTCTAAGTGAGTTACCACAAAGGCATAGCAGATATACATTCAGCTGCTATCTCAAACATATCATCCAGCACAGTCATTCAGCTGTATAAGAAATGTATGTAAGTATGTAGATTAATACCAGCAAACATGTGCACATTGCTCCATCACAGTATTCCGAGCAGTCTATGTGTATCAATGAACAGTGCCTGTCCACACATACTGTGAGAACAGTAGTCTTGCACAATACTGTAGAGAGGAATTAAAAACGGTGCACAGCGTGGGGGCGTGTGGGCGTGCTTCATGTACATAATCTCATACTTGGGGTGTTGGATCCACGGAACAGGGAGATTTGGCTGGCCCGGTGTGGGAGCAAACTGCTGCTTCTCAAACCCCTGGCAGGATGCTATCAGTGGAAGAAACAGTGTAGACCAGCAAAGTCTACTCATGACACAACAACAGGTCTGTCCCTGGCGGGACGAACCAAACTTTGTGGGTCACATAGATGTTTCCACCAGTATTGGAGGAGGATCAAGGGAATGCTCGAACGTACATGGACTAAACTGATGAAGAGCCTGCAGAAGCTTGAGTCGAAACAGTATAATGGAGGAGTACTGACACGTGCAGGGAGCGAAATGTGTGGAGGTGTGGTATGGCTTGGCTAGCAACTGGAAAATGGATGGATGCTGTGTACGGTGAGCTTGGGGGCCAGGGGGAGGAAACATGGGTAGTACAATATAGTAGAAATGTGCAAATGAAGCATAACAGCAATAGTTTAGTGGGTAGAGCACCCGACCAATGAGCAGGCATTCCCGGTTCGGGTCCCACTGTAGCACAGTCTATTTTACATGGCAAAGCACGTTATAACCAATATTTTTGTTGCAAAGCCCACTAAATAGCTGATATATATGAACTGGAGTACCACAAAAAATGTACATGTGACGTATCTCTGTCGGACGGAATAAGGCACTAGTAAGCAGGTGTAAACACAAATAGGCAAAAGTAGGCATATGTACACACTAGTAAGTGGGTGTATGGCCATATGACTACTTTAGAGTGCCTTAATCACTCTGTATTCAATGGGCCTTTATCAGCCTGGCAACAAAATAAACAGTCATGCAGGTTACGAACCCAGGACCCCATACACCATAGTCCCAGTAGCTGTTCACCAAGCCATGACAGACGTACAGAAGAATGGGGTAGTAGTAAACATGCCTTAAACATAGTATAACCAAACTGAACCTGTGAAAGGCATCCATATGCAGTCATATGTGCCATAACTGACTACAGAACATACATATGTAAACTGGAGTACAGCAGTAAGTCCAGATGTGAGGTGTTAATGTAATAAAGTGTAGAAGTTCCCAGAACCCCAGACAGTGTCTGTATACATGTGTCAAGGATACATGACACATATATAACAAGTGGTGAAGGGGAAATCAATGCCAAAAGGTGATTATCATGCAAATCTAATAATACACACCGCTAAGCATAGCACAGCACTGGCTCCCAGACTACTGGCAGGATACTACCAGTGGAAGACCCAGTGTCACCCTGCTAAGTCTACTCTTAAACAAATGCACTTCTGTCCTTGGTGGGATGACCCCAAACGTCTGCCAAAAAGAGTCCTAGGGATAACATACCATGCCTAAAAAGTAAGCACAGATGGTGACGTATGTATGCGGACTACATGTGTGGGAAGCCCGAAGATCCATGGGTTGAGACAACATACGCGAAGGGTCCCAAGAAATGGAGAGTGGGCAATGTGTAGTGGTGTGGTTAGATTAGGATGGAACCTGTAGGAAGGATGACTGATGTGTAGGGAGAATTGGGGGGAGGGAATGATGGGTACAACATTATGGACTGAGGCGTGCCGTGGTTGGATGAACCCATTCTAATGGGATCGGCCCATGGATGTCAGTGAGAAAGGAGGCGGTGGACACAGGGAAGGTACTGGGACATACCATTTCCCATGGCAAACCACGTTATGGGTAACATGTAGATTGCATAACCCACGGAATAACATATATACATGAACTGGAGTACTGGGACCACAAAATAACATATATATAGGAGTACTGCAGGGAATGCACATGTGAGGTGCTGGTATCATAATGTATACAGCAGTAGTTAGGTTAAGCAGCAATAAGCTGTTGTAAGCATATGTCAGCACTAGCATGCATGTTTACGTTTTCAGGTTCAGCAAATCTGACGCAAACTATCTGTAGGCATATGTAAGTGGAGGTCTGTGTTTGCGTGATGGTGAGCACTGCGTGCACAATGTAAGCAATGTCGAGGCTAACCTGGTGTAACTGGCTGTTACCTGCAGTTGGTGGTGCATACCATCGCGCAAACACACTCATGACTCCTTACAAGTACCTTAACCACCCTGCATCCCACCGCCCTTGTTCAGCCCTGCAACATAATTGACAGCCACTGCATGGCCCAAACCCAGGACCCTGCATACCACAATCATAGTGAATTAACACTACACCATGTCAGATATACAGACATTCCATGTATACCCAGATATATCATGCAGCACAGTCAATTTGCATAAGGGTAATTTTACTAATAGCACAACATTCAACCTCTTATTGCAAACATTGCAAACATTGTGGACACAGTGTGACAAAAGGGGGTACATATCTGGAGATGTGAAATATTGTTCATATACATGTAAAATGTTACTAGTTAAACAGTGATCTGTTGTAATACACATAATCTGAACAACATGATGTCTGCCACTGTATTGTATCAGCATTCCTGACTGACCACATGCCTGACATCATCCACGTCAATTAGCCAGATGAATGTGGGGCAGGGCAATATTGTGAGCCACTCATGCATGGACATATGGACAGTCATAGATCTGTATCTGTAGAGAGATGCACAGGTACATATAAATGTCTGACTCACACATCATATCACATCAATGGTATGTAGGTGGGTGGATACATATGTCCACATATATTTAGATGTAAATATAGATATACATATAGATATACAGATAGATATGTGAATAGCAGCACCAAATAGAAATAACAACCAGAACCCCCACCACAAAATAACTGACCTTATGCACGGTTGATGGGGGTGGGGGCTCACATGAGTGGAACCTGGTGGTGACTGCTATGTTCCCTCCACCACAGCTGTAACAGATATGCTGTGCAATGCAAATTTCAGCATATGCAGTTCTTGACCCCAGGACCCTCCGCAATACAGATACAATGGTCTAACAGTAGACCACTACAGCTGGAGAAAGTCAGGGCAATAACCGAAACATATCAACCAGTCCAGTCATGCAACTGTACAGAGAATGTATACCATCATCTAGAGGTATCTGTGTGTAAATATGTTACTATCTCCACTGTTAAAACATATCTGTATATATATATATATATATATATACATATATATATATATATATATGTATAGCTTTCTAACACTATATACATATATATTACTATGTATGGACGTATATACATGCTAATGGCTACATTGACACATATAAGTGTCTACACCTACATGTCTACATATACACAGCACATTACGTATGTGTATGCAGATATACAGCTATGTAGGTATATACGGGCATAGTTACATATATGTCAGCAGATATATATATCTGTATCGGTACATATGGCCATACATCTGTAGAGAGCAATGGCAGATTAACAAACACACATATGTCCACATGCACTGTTAGTGGGGTTGAGAGGCCCCACACACTATACGTCATGTACAATGGGAAGTAAATAGTGTGGGAAGAAATAGCCAGGGAATTGTTATGGCTAGGCTTGTATAGGCCCTAGGGCCGATAGCCTAGTACCAATCTATGAACCTATGAACAAGTAGGCACCCCCCAAGGGCCAAACACATCCGCCCCACAATACACTACCAAGTGTTGCAGATCTTGTAACCAGGACCTGACATGACATGGGCACAGGAAGTTAAGAGTACAACATCCCATGATGTCAGGCTGGTATTGTTGACATATTATGCAGTACAGTCTGCCTCCCATAGGTAATGTAAACTGTGGTAGCCAGCAACATCCCCAGGATACAGATACACAGACACAGATATGCAGATACATACATACATATGTACATATGTATATATATATATATATATATATATATATATATATATATATGGATATACATGTGACTACACATACACACGCAGATATATGTACAGTAGGATACATATGTAGTCGGTGCACACAATATGGAACAGCCACTATGCCTACAGCTAATCTCTGAACAACCGGACACTGTATGGGCCACCCATACAAATGATGACCGTTGCCTGCAACATATACCCACAGAGAGGTCACTGGGAAAACTCCATACACAGGTTTGCAGAAATGGAATACCTTTCATTGTGTATCACATGACAGTTCTACATGCCATGTCATATAGCTGTTCAGACAGTGACATCCATATAAACAGAGGAATGCAACCGTGAAACAGTTATACTAATGCAGTAGTCAGGAAAGGTTCACAACTGTTGCTGTCCAAGCCAAGTCCTTAGATTTGTACAGCAGTGAGGACTGACTGGGTCACAGGATACCAAACGATCAACAGTGTGTAATGCAGGTGTATAGTTCAGCAGCTGCTATCTACACTCTGTACAACAGCAGTGGGACATAAGGATGTCATGTGACCACATGGGTTGTAACTGTGACATAACAAGGCATAACTGACACCATCACATGCATACCGACAAACAGAACAATCTGCCTGGCGGGTGACAGTAGGCTTGCAGTAACCAAAAATATGTACATGATGTACATATAGGTGAAGTACATGGTACTTTACATCCAGATACCTTATGGCAGATCACCCCTGATACCCCCACATATTTAACAGCCAAGGTCATTTATGGTGCCCCCCCAGACTCAATAATACAGGGCCATATATGACTGTTATATACACTGCCCTCTGGGGTGCATAAGAGCACGCACGTATTGTGTATTGGTGACACCCAAACATATATGGCCCCAGCCCCACCATATGTGTGGGGGATACAACAGACGTGGACTGATGGCAGCAATGGCAGCGTGATATACTCATAGCCCACTATGGAACACCTGCCCACAGCATGTCATATGTGCAAAGCTTGATATGTAGGTCATGTACTGATAGCACTCCACACACACACACTGCCAGTGGGATATCAGACACAGGACCTGTGTAGTGGACAGACAACACATGTTAGGCACACCTCTGGCCACAAAGAGGATAGGCCCACAGTTGAGAGCTATGCAGACAGACTGCATTCCAAGGTAAAGTAGTATGTACACACACACCCTGTAACACCGGTACTATACAAAGCATATCATGGCTCTACTCACACTCTGTCTGTAGTTCCTGAATGTCCTACACATATGTAGCTGCCCTGAGTGTGCCAGTTCTCCTGTAGAACTTATTGCTACCTGCTGTCTGTAACAATGATGCCCACACCCATGTACGACTGTACAAACATCCACAGAATGTACAGGTTATGTCATCAAATATAACCCCTACTGTACATAATATGTGGAGTGGTCTGATATCTCACTGGCATGTTAGCAGATATGATGACACTAATTATGGTATACAGCAAATATGCACCACGTCATGCATGACATATGTACACAGGTTGGCAGAGGTGTGGCTGGCAGCACATACACAGGGCCACTAATGACACACTGCTGTGATAACCTCATAAATTTACTGTTGTAACAGGGTTTGTGGCAACATATGTCCTATGAGGGATAAGACACCAGTAACTGTCACGGCTTTCACCATCTACAGACTGTAGTCCTCACACTACCATCTGCAGTCCACAGATAGATGTTCCGTAGGTAACATATGGAACCAACGGCACAACACACTGCCCTTTCTTCAGTTGACCCTGCAGATGGGGATTCCACATAAACATGGAACTGACATGGCAGGTATGGAGACATGTAGGAAAGACATATCCACACATACACTGTTAAACCAACAGTACGCCAAATGCAGTATAGCAGCATTTACAGTCTGTACGTGCATCAGGCGCATCCCCCTCCTGTGTGTGGCCCTGTTTCCACAGTGTATGTTGTTGAAGGTAAATACACAATCCATTGCAGATGCTGATCTCCAACCAATGGATCTAGTTTCTGCTCACAGTGAATGAAAAGGGCCAACACCAACATGATGTTCCTAGATATCAGAGTGTGTTTCCATGCAATTGGCTATGGGACTGTTACCACAGCTGTTCCACTTGCAATCAGCTAGGGGAGGGCTGCGATTCATGCAGAGGCCATCATCTGATCATGGGCATCACTTAAAATACACATGCTGCTGCCTAAGCAAAGCTGGCGTAGGTCTCCGCATCCACCAGAGAGGGAGTGAGAGAGGCAGACAGAGGCAAAGACATGTCAGGGAGGGGTGGTGGAGTAAAACTGCAGCTTGTTTGTGTCACACACCTACCAGCACAGGGTATCAACCCCCTGACAACTATGTACTGTGTTCATAGTTCAATGCAGTTATTGGATGCGCCATATGGGTTACCTGTTGTGGAGCCCTAAGAACATATCTGTGAAGGTGCATGACATCTGCAACAGAGATACGGTAGCTATATGGTAGGTGACGTACATGTGCCTGTTAGCATGAACAGGTGCCAGCATCAACACAGCCACACTCTCACAGGGACATGCACACATCGACACACTTAGCAGGGCCTGGGATACAGCACATCAGTAGCAGGATTGTCACAACACATCACTGTGTAGGGACCACATGCACCACACGGGTCATATGGAGGTGGTATGGGAAAAGGTTATGAGGAGGTGTCTGACATCTGACAGCATGCTTCTGTATGTGCATGGGTGTTGTAGTGAATGTGGCATTGAACACGTGCACCATACAACACACAGACAAACACACAGGGTGCCAGTACTGACATGCATAGGTGCATGTCTGCACGGGTGTGTGGCAGTCGACTGTGGCAGAAGGCTATACAAGGATAGCCGATGGGTATACCTTGGCATCAGGCCACATGACAATGGTCTGCATTGTGTCTCAGGGCTGTAGTTTCCATTCTTGCCCACACAGGTGGGTATTGTATCCTCATCCAGTCACCTGGGTGACTATTGTGTGTGGCCAGTGCTGTGCATCGCTTGCCATGTATGTGTTCTTTACCCCATGACATGGACGGTGTCTGGGATGTGCACACCTCCCACATGCATGTACAGTGACATGTGGAACTGTACCTGGGGTGTCTGGCCCATGTTGTACACACAGATTACCATCATATGTGCCAGTCTTACCCCCTGTGGCAGGGACCAGTAATGGGCACCAGGTTTGCTGCACCTACATTGATGGCATGCTGACAGCATTCCCTGATGCCAGTGGCAACTGTCCATACAGGGCATGCTATCAGGCATGGTATGTCCATTGTGGGACACAAGTGATGGCACCACAGGTGGTGCAGGTGTCCATTGGGAAACATGGGAGAGGTGCACTGTCAGCATGTATGTGCATATTGGACAGATGGACAGGGGACATGCCCTCTGTAGCCCACTGTTATCATTCCATGGTTACTATCAGTGGCCAATATGCAGTGTACTACACACATATTGGCTGTTGCCTAGGCATGTGTGTGCATATGAGACATGTTGAGAGTGTGCTCTGGGTAATACTGGGGTTGCTAAATGTGATTGCCTGGCCTTGATGTCATATGTATGGGTTTGGCTTTAAACCCCCAGCCTCTCAGCTATTTCACATCTGTTATCCCTGTACGGTGGACATTGTGCTATATAGTAGGGCCACCATATAAGACTTATGTAAAACTTGTGCCACATTGGCCACATGCTCACACCCACCTCTACACAGGATATGAGATATGAACACACACATACCTGTCATGTCAGGGAGTAGAACCTCGACCTAACTAGTTTATTACACCTCAGCACTATGCAGTTATAGTACGCGCCATGCACATTACTGAAGTATTCCTTCCCCAAGGGTGTATTCCACAACGAATGACATCAGCAGGATTGCCAAAGTAGGCCATTTGAAATGTACTGTGGGTGACTACCCTAAAATGTATTGCTCCCTACACAGACAGTGAGACACACACAAAACATCCATGATCAACATGTGTTGGTATAGAACCCCTGACAGAGGTCTATACCACACTACAGCATAGAGCTGTTATAGGACACACCACGGGGATTACTATGGAACTTCTTCCCCAAAGCTGTATTTCACAAAGAGTGACATCAGCTGGATTGCCAAAGTGGGCCATGTGAAATGTACTGTGTGTGACTAGCCTATAATGCATTGCTCCATATATAGACATGGACACACACAAAACATCCAGAACTGCCATGGGTGGGGATCAAACCCTACCACAGATCTAAATCACACTCCAGCGGTACGCAGTTACAGGACACACTATGATGATTATTGGGCTACTATCTTCCCAGAGGTGTATTCCTAGTTGGGTAACATCAGCAGCCTTGCCAAAGTCGAGTATAGGAATTGTAATTTGTGTGGCTACACTAAAATGCATTGCTCTCTCCACAGACAGACACACACACAGTTTCCACATCTGGGGTTAGAACACCTACCTAGCTACTTTATCACTCTGCAGCAGTACACAGTTATGGGAAGCGCTACTGTGATTACTGGGCTACACTCTTCCTGGAGGTGTATTTCTAGGTGGGTGTCATCAGCAGGCTTGCCAAAGTCGAGTATAGGAATTGCAATTTGTGTGCCTACACTAAACTGCATTGCTCTCTACACAGACACACACACACACACACACACACACACACACACACACACACACACACACACTTGCCATGTCTGAGGTTAGAACACCTATCTAGCTACTTTATTACTCTACAGTTGTATGCAGTTATGGGACATGCTATGGTGATTACTGGGCTATAACCTTCCCGCAGGTGTATTTCTAGGTGGGTGACATCAGCAGGCTTGCCAAAGTCGAGTATAGGAATTGTAATTTGTGTGGCTACACTAAAATGCAATGCTCTCCACACAGACAGAGACAGACAGACACACACACACTTGCCACATCTGCGGTTAGAACACCTACCTAGCTACTTTATCACTCTACAGCAGTACACAGTTACAGGACATGCTACAGTGATTACTGGGCTACAACCTTCCTGCAGGTGTATTTCTAGGTGGGTGACATCAGCAGGCTTGCCAAAGTTGAGTATAGGAATTATAATTCGTGTGGCTACACTACAATGCATTGCTCTCTACACAGACAGAGATAGACAGACACACACACTCACACACACAGTTGCCACGTCTAGGGTTAGAACACCTATCTAGCTACTTTATCACTCTACAGCAGTACAAAGTTAAGGGACACGCTATGGTGATTATTGGGCTACAACCTTCCTGGAGGTGTATTTCTAGGTGGGTGACATCAGCAGCCTTGCCAAAGTTGAGTATGGGAGTTGTAAGGAGTGTGGCTACCATAAAAAGCATTGCTGTCTACGCACTCACAGACACACACACTTGCCACATCTGGGGTTAGAACACCTACCTAGCTACTTTATTACACTACAGCAGTATGCAGTTACGGGACGCGCTAAGGAGATTACTGGGCTATACTTTTCCCAAGGGTGTATTTCAAAGTGAATGACCTCAGCGGGTTTGTCATAGTAGGTCTATGAGGAGGGCAGTGGGTGTGCATGGGCCATAACCCATTCATCTAGGTGTTGATACACCACATGCGGGCACACGCAGGGTTATATTCCACAGGTACGTGTATACAGCTGCTAGATGACTACTTCCTTGTACAGTCATATTGCACAGCTACCACTTGCACCACATAGTCCATAATGCTGACAGATACCGGTGGCTAATGTCTACAGTGAGTGACATCTGAGCATCATGTGGTTGTAGTCATTTGGCTGTATACTGGGTGGGACAAGCCTCATAATGGTTGGCTACTTGTCACAGTCACTCTCACCCACACATCTATGTATGTGTGCATTTGGCTTATTATAGTTTATTGTCCTTGGATATATACATGTATTCCTATCCACTGTGTGTGCAAAGCATGGGTGGTGCATACTGAGGAGTGTCTGCACTAACATCTGCGACTGCCAGATATGTCTGGTCCACTGTTGTTTTCAGACATGAGCTTCTTTTGATTACGTGTGTGAGCATGCCCAGTATGACCTTTCAGTATGTTGTTGACTGACATTGCCTTCATTTCTCTGTGTGAGCATGCCCAGTATGCCATTCTGTATAGAATGTGTGGATCAATACTAGGTAGTTTGTACTCCGGTGCAGACCTTTGTGTTGTACACCTACAGGTAGCAAGGTGTTTCTGCTGGGTATCTGTCGAACATTTGGCAATATGGGGACAAACTGTGCCGGGGATAGTGTGTACTGTAGGTGACTGTGTCTGTGCTGCTTCAGCCGCATGGTATCGCTGTCAGCAGAGATATTCAGACATGTGTACTGTTATACACAGTGATGTTTTCTGTCTCCATGTACTGCCAGGCGGACATTCTTGATCACAGTGCTGTCTTGGGGGACAAGGGTGACTGCAGCTGTGTCTTGTATTGCGGGTAGACACCCATGTATTCATGGTAAGTTATGCCATTCTGGAGGGGGAGCTGTAGACACGTGCTGCTAGGTCTGTGTATCCAGTTCAGCACCTTGGTAGAGTACTGGCGGGGGATCCCATACCTGTACAGCCATTGACAAGACAGTCTGGGCTTATCTTGCTGTGGCAATGCCTCACAGCTGTACAGATTCGCAGAGGTTGCCCAGAGGCAGGGGCCATGGGTCAGGACATTAACCCTATTGTGGTGTACGGGCAGGTATGTAGCCACCCATTTATGTGTTTGCAGCCAGGGATAGTGTGGGCACACAGTTTGTTGTCAGATCCTGCACATTCCATGCTGTTCATGCACCCACCCCCCTCTGTTATTCTAACCTCTTCCAGACATTATGCATACATTCTCTGATACTTTCCCTAAGGGTATCACCGCATCACAGGTGTGTGTGTGTTAGTGTTGGTCCACAGTTCATGCAGTAGGACATGGTGGACATGTTACTGCGGTTTGTCCACATGGCCTTGCATATGGCTTATGTGGAGTGTGTTATGCTATTATTTGGGTGTCCATGACTTCACATGCATTGGCAGTACGTGTGAGACACAGGCCTTTGGAAGAAGCCTGTGGGGCATTAAGTGTTGCTGTGGGCCACATGTGGCAGGCTGTTGCATGCTGTCAGGCCTACAGTCGCAGACCACCAGACAGTGTATTTCCCTGGGATGACAGGTTAGGTGTGATAGGTGTTCATGCAAATTACTTCTATTAGTCTTGATCAGGTGGTGTGGATGTTGCCAGGGTGCTACGTACAGCTAGGGACATACCTGCATGGGAGACCTGCACTGCATGCTGCATTCTTCCACTATTGCCATGTACAGGAGGGGTCAGACTGTACCCATTCCCCACAGCAGGGATATGGCCAGAGAGGTACCTGTGGGTGGTGTTTGCATGAGCTGGGTGCATGTGTGCTACAGACAGTACTTGCATCTGACACACAGATATGCATGGGGCATTCCTGGTATGCTGGCCAGCTGTTTCCCAGTACATCAGTCCAACCTCCTTTGTGATCTGCAGGTGTTCGGCCAGACATCACCAGTATCCCATACTATAGGACCAGTTGCTGTGATGCATACTTGCATATACAATTTCAAGGGTGTCTCCATTTCACAGTGATACAATGTATACTGTATGCCTGGGGTACTTTCCCCTGTGTACTGCTTGTATATCTAGCCCAACAGCCATGCCATGTCAGTCTTTCAGATGGTGGCACATATTACCACCATACATTTACATTGGCTTACTGCTAGCAGGTGGTATACTGGTGGGGATTGTCCTTGGCACTGCAGTTGTGAGGGCTTTTCCTTGTCATCAGCAGTACTGGGCTATGGCCACCAGGTCTTACCTCGACATGCATACATACTGACCACTCTTACACAATATGAAACACACACCATCCTACCACACACAGACCTGCATATTATGCACATGCTACAACCTATCCTGCTACCTTGGGCACCTCTGGGCATCTCTGCTCCACTCGTATTATATCTTACTCATGCATGTTACTACATTTCTACACAGGATTGGGGTGGCAAATCTGACTGTTACTACATTTGTACACTGGAGTGGGGGTAGGGGCACGCCTGACTGTTTCTACATGTCTACATGGGAGTGGGTGGGCACACCTGACTGTCACTACATTGCTATGTAGGATGGGGGGGCACAAGTGACACTTGTACACATTTGCTATGACTGTAATGGTATGTCATGTACTCCATTTTATTCTGCATTGCTAACTATCATGCTGTCTAGAGACACAACAGTGTACTACAGATCATGGCTTTGATTGCCCTACTTATTATTGTCTGACGTCCGACCATTCAGAACTGGCATCCCACTGCCTTCCCTGCTGTGGTCTGTCTGTGTAGGCCTGGGGGTGGGGTTAATCCTAGCCATCATTCTGGGGCCATGGCACAGGCCCTGTTTGGGTTTGTGTCCACCTGTCCTGCTGGCTGCAACTGTTGTTGTGTATGTGAACCATCCTGACTGGCATGTGCGGGTCATATGGGCACACATTTCGCAGAGCACATTTCCTGCAGTTGCTTCTGTCTCCCTGTGTAGTACTGGCTACTATGGTGACTCCAGTATGTGTTACAGATGTCAGGGTGCCACTATCGGTGTCTCCTGTCTGCTGCCTTAACATTCGGCCACCCAATTCCCTTGCATGCTCGCATCCATACCATAGCTACAGGCGACAACACATTCTACTCCATTTGGCAATTGGTAGGTTGATTGACTTACCTTGTGGGTGCACCAGACTTGTGGATGGTGCTGGAGGGCTGCCTATGTCGGATGCACATAGTACAATCCCTATACATGGTTGAGCACAGGTGGTGTCATGTTTGGCATCCCTTTTACTGTATGTGCAAGTCGGAGATAGGTGTCAATCCCTGGGACCCTACTTTGTCAGTGCATGTGCTATGCATTGCCTCTTTGCCAAGGCCAAGCATACTGGGCACACCTCCTTCTGCCTACTGGGGCAGGCTCAGGTTCTTCTTTCTCCACAGGCACCAGAAGCTATTAAAGACTGGGGGGCAGAGGGTGACAGGGGCACTTAGTGAACTAAAAAGGATAACTTTTTTATAACTATTTGCTACCACAATATAGGTTCACTTGGATGACATTTTAAGCTTAGCCAATTCCCTTTTGATGATTGAATTAACATTTTCTGATTGATCTTAGCTATCCCCATGGCTGATAATTGTATATTAACCCTAGTGAGAACAACTATGATCATACCATAGATAATTTGAGGGGGCCATGTAAGGGATGCGGCATTTCGGAACTGTCTCTATCCATTAGTGGCATGAGGGGAAATCCTGGAGTACATTTTCTATTACCCATTCTTAGATCAAAGTTGCATTTGAATATGGATGGATGAGCTTTGCTTTATTTTTATGGATAGTTTTTTCTGGAACAGTAGTAGCCTCTGTGATATATATTCATCTCTCCATAACATTCAGTTTAGATACCTGGACTGAGTATTTCTGATGCCATTTGACTTGCTGATGTTCAGAAGGTCCATCTGTATTATATCGGAGGATGCTTTGTATGCCAGATATGTCACCTCTAAGCACTCTGTAGGATACTGAGTATAGTAATAAATCTTTGAGGTGGTCCATGCAACACCTATTGTTTAGGACTTGTATCCTTTTAGTAAGGTATCTCTGAAGGCATTCCAGTTGTTGCATGGGGCTGGACAGATACATGCCAAAGTGGGCATTATACAAAATGATTGACATAATGAGTTTTGTAAAGGGGGACAACAACATCTCTAGATCTAGCCACAACCAATTTGTTTATAAGCTGTGCAATATAGAAACTCTTTTTTATGACTCTGGGCACATGTTGGTCAAAAGTTAGGTCACTGTACACAAGTTCCCAAATGCTAAGCAATTGGATCAGTTCTCAGACGGCATTGCCATGATTTTGACACCAGTTATTATTTGGGACAAACCTTCCTGCATGATGGTTAAGTCATTTGGGGATACAATAACTTCTCCTACCTTGCAAACATCTCAAACTTAGCTGGCCAAGGCTCTTTGGTATTTCCTTTTACTATTGAGATGTATATGCCAAACAGAAAAAGGATCAGCACCGAACCCTGGGGGACTCCATTGGTGACTGGTCTCTTCTCCTGTTTTGATCTCCTGCATCCTGTGAGCCAAATTGGCAATGCAGCTGGTGATGTAAGTGTTTGTTCCTACATTATTCATCTTTTGTACTACACCTGAGTAGGGGATTGTGTCAAATGGCTTGGCCATGTCAAGGTAATGTGGTGTGAACTGTTTTACCTTCATCCATTGCTTTGGTAACAAGTGCAAAACTTAAAATTTGCCCATGATTTTGAGCCTTTCACACTTTCCTCTGGGCTGTTTTCAAACACATTTTAGGGCCATGCATACATGTATGCATTCCTTGATTCACCTTCCTGATTGTATTAAATTATATTCCTTGTATAATACAGCACACTTGTCAGACTTAGGTTAGAGCACATTTTAAATTTATTGTTTAAACATTTTTCCGGTAGGCAATGAAACAAAAATGCATTAACCAATAATGACCAAACTGCCCTATTCAGAACATTTTCATCATAAAGGTCTACTTCCACACACAATTGCATTTTAAATTTATTGTTTGAACATTTTTCCAGTAGGCAATGAAGCAAAATGCATGTACCAATAATGACAAAACTGCCCTATTCAGAACATTTCCATGATAACTGTCTACTTCTACACACAATATATAATACAGAATCACAGTAGTGTAAGCCATAGGCATGTTGCACAGCTTCTTGAACTTATTTTCATTTGGGGGGGGGGGGGGGCAAAAGGCCAAAAACCAGGGACACATTTTAAACATTGCTTGTATAATTTTGGAAATTGCTTGCATAAAATGCTGTGTTACCACTATGCATTTCACTGTCAAGTCTTGGAGCTGAAACCCTGTGCACTACAGTCAGAGCAACATACCACTAAGCTAAACCAGCAGTTTCTTGAAAGACAGGAAGACAAACTTAAATGGCTATCATATCATTTAGTGAATTCAGTTCTCACGTCTCACCATAGCTCTCAACCTCTTAGCACAAAAATGCAGAAAAAAGCCAATAATGGGGGAATACAGCCCCAACATAGGGACACATTTCAAATACTGATTTTATAACCTTAAAAAAACTGCTAGAATAAAAGGTTTTGTTTTACCACTCCTGAAAACCAGAGGAACAGAACAAAAATGTGAGGCATAAGCTCATAAGCGATGGTGACTAGGGACTTTAGACTCTTTTTATCTGTACCCAAGGTACTGGGTTTGAGCCTGAGTACCTCTAGCCACCAGATGTATCTGTTGGGGGCATTTTCACACACACACATATCAACCAGCATGCCTGATAGATAAGCTTTGCACAGGTATATAGTCAGAAAGCCTAAACCTTTAAACTAGAAATACTGCTTAATACTACTTGTTGTTCTATCATGCCTCACCCACTGCTTTTTGTCCTTAGGCAACCCATGTGACATAGTGTTTGCATATGGAGTTAAGCCAGCTACAAATGTGCTGCAGCTGTGTATATACTTTATAGTACATTAGAAAATGGGCTTACAAGTAATGCTGACTCATAATTCCATGTTTGAAAGAGAGGTACCTTAACATGCAGAGTAAGTCTGCTCAAAAATGAGTATTTATGACATGAAAAGAATGTGCCGGAAAGTCAAAACAATGCTGTTTTATGTCTTGTAAACTAACTCTTTACCTGAGCAACAAAACACAGCACTGAAACAGTGCCAGACTTTTTTTTTTTTTTCAGTTCAGTACCTTATCATCCATATAAAAGTACCATACCACACGTGAGACCCCCCCCCATATGCAAGATTAAATTAATTCCATAATAAAGAAAATCTTTACAGCTGCCACTGTAACCCCAAAGCACAGAAGTCACAACTGTCTGTCTGTCTGGCAGATAGGATAGTACACAGTAAAAGAGTACAATGACCATCTTGGTAAATGTGGCAAAGACAGAAGAACATAGTGTAATCAGTATGGACCTGATCTTGTTTGTACACTTTCATAATATATTGCTCATTTCCAAAAAGCAAAAAATGCCAATAACAACTGTGTAGTGAGTGGCATGCAATGATTATGCTCTGATATTAAGAAAAAAACAAATCAGTTAAGCACCAGAGTGGTGCGAGACCCAACCTTAACAAATGTTAAATACCCCGTGCTTAAGTTGTTAAGATCATGTCTAGCACTCAGCAACAAAATCTGCTGGTACTGACCAGCAAATGACAGTGGCAGAAATAAAAGATTTGTTTCTGCCTGCTGTCCATACTGACGTGCCCAAGACTTCCTGTTAAAAAGTAAGTTGCTAAAATAACAGGATATGTGTGCACCTACTTTTTCTGAAGGATACAAAGCCTGAAATATATGTGTGCCATTATTTTAATAATTCAGTCCTTAGTAATTTATCTGAAAACCATGGACTTTATGAGGATAATACCAAATATATGAGGTAAAAATCGACATTCTGCTAAAATTTGGATAGTTGAGAAGCATGACAAGTTGAGTGTAGATGTGACAAACTGTTTTACTGCCTTTCTGACAGAGATCACTAAGTGTTTTACAGCTTTGACAACCAGCAAAACACTTAGCTTGTTTTTATTTTGTTTAGTAGTACATGATAAAGCTCCATGCACTACAAAGAATTATGATCAGATCTCGGATCATAACCCTAAATTATGTGCCTCAACATCAATGCCAAGATTCCCAGCTCAAGCTTCATTCGAGGTGAATTTGTTGGCACCCATGCCTAGAACCCTTAATAAGTTAGTTAGGCTTGATGATCCAGTCATAATCCTCTACTAATTTCAGCTGTAGGCAATTTTCAGTGTTTTAATTTTTACATTTTTCTACTCTATGAAGTTTAAAATGAAATAGGCAAAAAAAGAAAGACTGAATAATACTTTAGAGATGAACTTCCACCACTTTTGTGAAATAGAATTGCTATTACAGAAGGAGATAACAAAATAAACTATTTCTTTCAAAAAACATGTTTTTCATTCTTGTATGAGGTAAAAAAATATTTTACATCAAAATAAGCAAATAAATACAACTATACTAACAGCATTTAAAACTGTGGTGGTGGTGCTGTGGTAGCATTATCGCCTCACAGTAAGACATTGTCCTGTTCGATTCACAGCTAGAGCGTCTTCTATGTTGAGACATGCATGAATGGGCGCACCTTCGTTGAAGGTTGTGTGTCAGGGCCAGCAACTTGGCATGTAAAAATCTACTGCCAGTCATTAGTGGACCAGAGTTCTGCTGTGGCGACCCCTAACTGGGAAAAGCTGAAAGACACAACACAACAACTAATAGCATTTAAAAGACAACTTAAGAGACATTCCATTTTCTAAATATTGTCTTGTAGGATAGGCTGTGTTGAGCAGTAACCCATCTCCCACTGCTACTGAAGCTCTCCATTGTCTGGCTTCAGTACTATTACTTGCTTAAAATCCAGAATGCATGAATAGTAAACCACATAGCCTCACAGTAAGACATTGTCCTGTTCGATTCACAGCTAGAGCGTCTTCTATGTTGAGACATGCATGAATGGGCGCACCTTCGTTGAAGGTTGTGTGTCAGGGCCAGCAACTTGGCATGTAAAAATCTACTGCCAATCATTAGCGGACCAGAGTTCCGCTGTGGCGACCCCTAACCGGGAAAAACCAAAAGACACAACACAACAACTAACAGCATTTAAAAGACAACTTAAGAGACAATCCATTTTCTAAATATTGTCTTGTAGGATAGGCTGTGTTGAGCAGTAACCCATCTACTACTGCTACTGAAGCTCTCCATTATCTGGCTTCAGTACTATTACTTGCTTAAAATCCAGAATGCATGAATAGTAAACCACATAGTCTATAAAGCTGCTGTACAGTATCTTGGTAGCTATTACGCTTTCCAACACATTACAAGTGGGAAGCAGTTTTGCAGGTGACCTTTAAAATATAGGTTACCGCCTGTCCCTCTTTATGCAGAAGAGTCCCTGTTTGGTTAGTTGTGAACCTGAAGGAACATGACACATGACAAAATGTCCTGTAGTTTAAAAAAATTCTAAGTTTCCACTAATAGTTGCATAAAACAATTATTTATATCTGAAACACCATAATGTTATATGAAACAATAAAAACATCTAAAGTTCAACACAAGCAAGTATTTATTTTGAAACAAAAGTGAAAACCAGTCCTTTGTATTGGTATACACACACACACACACACACACACACACACACACACACACACACACACACACACATGCACGCACGCACACACGCACACACACACACACACACACACACACACACACACACACACACACACACACACATAGCAGCTTACTCACTCTGAAAACAACAGTCCAGACTCCATCCTCCGGCAGCTTCCAAACCATCCGTTCCCGCTCGCAGCAGCTTTCACCCAGCAGGCAGCTTCTGAAAATAAAGCCTTTAAAACTGTCCATTCCAGCTCACAAAAACCAGTCGGAAACCCAGAAATATGCACCTCGAGTTCAACTCTGACATGTCCTCCTCCGGGTCACTCTGTGCCTGTGCAGGCCTTGGCATTGGTGGGGGGCTGTGTGGCCTTGACCCATGCTGTTCCTGCTGCAGCTGTTTCCACAGGATCATATTGTGTAGCATCGCACATACCATAACAATTTGGGTACATGTAGCTGGTGAATACTGCAAGACTCCACCGGATGTGCCCAGACACTGGAACCGTGACCTGAGCATCCCGAACACATGTTCTATTATATGTCTGGCCTGTGCGTGTGCCTCTTTATGGCATTGTTGTTCAGGTGTGTGTGTATTTCTGATGGGTGTCAACAGCCATGGATCCAGTGTGTACCCAGCATCCTCCACTAGGTGACCGTAGGGGATGTCCCCATTGGCAAATCTCTGGTACAGCTGCGTCAGATACCATATGTGGTAATCATCATAGCTTCCATGGCAGCCAGCACACACATTCATTATAATGCCCTGGGCATCACATATGACCTGGCAGTTGATGGAGGGGATGCCCCTGTGGTTGATGTAGGCCCTACCCTGCTCACCGGGTGGTGCTTTGATGCATATGTGCGTGCAGTCTATCTCACCCACTACCCCAGGGTATTCTGCTATTTGGTGGAAGAGATGCATATTGCTGGTTAACACCTCACAGGTGTTGAGGAAATATACCTGCTCACTGGCATGTGCTGACATGGCATCCAGGAACTGGTGGAATACTCGGGATGCTGATGCATGTGAGATTCCCATGTTATCCCCAGTTGTGCTTTGGGAGGTACCTGTGGCTAGCATACCTAGGCCTACACATACCTTGGTATCCACTGGGATGGGTTCCCCTCATTCGGTTTGGTGTGTCAGGTGTGGCCGGCACAGCTCAACTACTTGCTGTAGGAGGTCTCTGTCCACCCTATAGTGCTCCACTATCTCCAGCTCATGTAGCCCCTGGTAGGTTACCCTGGGTCTGTACAGTTTTCTCTGTCTCCTCACTGTGGGTTGTTTGGCAGCATGCACATCTTCACCATCCTCAGCCTCTTGCACATGTTGTTCAATGTTTCTCCTGCAGTCCTTCTCATTTTGTAGGTTTGTTTGTTAAAATTTCCCCACTTGTACACTTGTGGTGTAGAGTGTGGGAAAAGCCAGTGGGGAAAGTGTTTGCTTAGTTTATAGTAGTGTTCTGGGCTGGGCTGCTGCCTGTGTAATTGGCTGCTTCTGACACATTTAACCTGCCAGATATGCTAGTTTTCCTTGATTACCTCCCTACTGCTGATTTCCCTTCCCATTGCCCTTCTGTTTGGACCCAGGGCCATACCGCACAAACAGAGTACTCAGATGTGCACACTGCTGCTCTTTCCTGGTTTAACTTTTTTTTCTTCCTGTAAATCCCAGTGTGTGGCCTGCACACCCGCTTACACTTTGGAAAGAGTGCTGGGCAGGTTTAGACACACCCCCTAGCTTGGCTGTGCTAAGCTTGGAGCATACCCGAGCCACAAGGCTCCAATCCGCTTACAGTATGCTTGACATACCCACCCATGATGTCACCTACCTCCTAGTCTTGCACTCAGCTATTCATACTCTTACACTGTTGGGACCTGCATCACATGCTGGGGAAAACCAGGATTCACTATCCTTCCCCTCATTTGTATAGGATTACCTGCTAATGCATAGTTACATGTGTCACACTGTGCCTTCCCCCTCAGCAACCACTATTCACTGGCAGGTTGTCTTTTGCCTGCCATTGACTTGCATGGGGAATACTGATTTTAGTTAGACTGCTTGTTTTAGGCTTATTTACTTATTTCCCCACCGATCCCGTTTGAGCGCCACTGCCCTAACCTTCAACAGCAGTGATAGGGCGGACATATAATAAAAGTTGTATTTTGCATTGTTTGCAATGCCAATGGCCTTATACTTGGCCATTGGCATGCTTCCTCAATGATATGCAACCTTTATTTGGAGCTGTCATGTCCCCGTTTTGGATTTTGCAGTACCGTACTCGGTTATTAACCGAGTACATTTCTACATATTACGCTAGTCCTGCACGCCCTGATTCCTGCTTCCTGGATGGAAGATTTACCTCATTTGCATGGTTTTCACCTGCAAATGGGGTAATTTGCATACGGAGGCTGGGAACATGCAGCACTAGTGCTAGAACGCTCGTGCACGTCAAACGAGCACGTACGTGGATCGCTCAGCCACCATATTGCCAACATTACCCCTTACACTGATCATGCATGCCATGCAAGCTTTTGAGAATCCGGGGGTTGATAAATCCTGTTATATGTCTGCACAACTTTTAGGTTAATATTGTATACTTTTTAAAATGCTATGAAGGACTGTTTTGTCAAGAAATACTGAAATCAATAGTGGAACATAATCAACCTATAAGTTTTGAGGGACTGTGATGGGCACACTAACAACTGCAATGAAGGGCAGGGAAGATATATGTATTTAACTTGTGACGTGCAATTTAACAAGGAACAATGGTCCTCACACATGCCTTTTTGTACTGCAGCAGGTATGATTCTGTTCACAGAAGCTGTATCTTCCATAACACTTTCAGACTGTCTGAGGAATGGATTATCTCAATTGCTGTTCATTTTTCAGAACACAGTGCTAACATGAATGTAATTTGAAAACAGATGATCAGCACATGTTCATAGTCTGCAACCCTAAACCAAGATCATTCTCAGTAGACCATCCCCCATCAGGGCGATGTCATAACAGTAACTCTTTTCATTGCCTGGAAACATGCTTTTACCATTAAGATGTGTTATGTGGGCAGATAGGCCTCAAGATTAGAGTTTGGATGTAGGTTGTGTCTGAACGACTTTATTTCGTGTCCTCAAATATGTGCTGAAACATGTTAACACCTGAATGTTACAATGTCAACTGAGTATTCTGCTTATCTAATGTTCTTCAGAATAGTGGTTTACAAAGTGCATTGGGAAATGTTTATCCTTGTTATATGAGGAACAATTTTATTATTTTTTTTTTTATTTCAGATGATGAGAACCACAGTCGCAATAGAGTAATGTGCATGGAGCGGATGCACAGGCTTCAAGAGCAGCGGAGGGAGAAAGACATGTTGAATATTTTACATATATTATGAAATGAGATATTTATTTCACTGTTTTCTGGTTTTTATTGTTAAAAATGACATGTTTATTGTTTAGAGTGCAGGAATACCCAACATGCATCAGTAAGGTAAGTGAGATTAACAAACGGTAGCTGTCATTACAGCTGTGTATAAAACTTAGTGTTGATGTATTTTTTGTATTTTGAATCTATTTTTCAGCATAAATATTTTAACAAAACATCCACAACCTAAATGACAGTTTGTCGTGTATATCTGACACACAGGTTTTAAGGTGAATGTTTTAGATGTAAGTCCAAATGCTGTGACTATGGTTTGTGCTGTATAGTTGGGTATGATTGTATATCTGCCTGTATTTTCTGTTGATTTATTTATTGTGTATAACTTGGCTATTCACAGAGTGAAAGGAAGTCTATAGTGATAGTACTGTTATTTGCAGATCGTGGGGTATGGCCTTTACTGTAGCAGTAGTATTGGGCCTGCCTCACACACCATTAGTGTGTTTGCAACTTCAGTTGACTGACTCTTGAGCAGGTACCTATTTGATAGTAGCAGTTCATAAATAGCACACCCCACAGGTCAACAGTGGTTTTGTTTTGACCTCCAACCCCTTGGTTGTTTTCTTTAAAAACACTGCTATAGCTTAGGTTGACTTGTCACTTGTGCAGGTAGCCATTTGATAGCCAAAGTTCATAATCAGCAAGCGTGTTCCAAAATATTTGTTTTGTAAGCTTTCTGATTCTTGATTATTTCTGAAGAGAATGTATACAGCTGTACACATGCAATACTATTATTAACAGATATATTGTATTCTGATATGTCTGCAGTTGTTTTGAATTAACATATCACATTGTTTTTAGTGTTCTATTCATTATATTGATGTGTTCAACCAAATATCATGATGCCTGTCAGACAGTTGTCATATGGTGTGCCTTTTGTCCACAATAGTGTTCAATAACTTTTTCCTCATTTATACAATGTCATGTTGTGTCCGCTTATATACATCATTAAATGCAGACAGTAAAATATGTCTTTTGGCCATTCATACATTTTTACAAATCTAATGACACACGTGGGTGTATGTCAAGGCATATGGAATTGCTCAGGAAAGAAAACTGTTTTCCTTTTTAGGAATAAAACATATAGGACCATGGGTACCTCTGTCAATAATGGTTGTGCCTCAATCCCTGTGTAAATATACATCATTATGATATTGTGTTTTGCTCTGATTTTCATGGGAGTGTTCTGCATGATAGATATTTTGTTTTCTTTTCTGTTGTCTTTTGCAATTAATCTTTACAAAGCATGATACCGGATGACACTCGCCAATCCGAAGACAATGACATGCACGTGCGGGGCCACTGCACGAATCACCTGAAGAAGATGGTGATAATGATGATGAGGAGGAGGAGGAGGAGCCTGGAACCTTAAGGAGATGTCACTACGGACATGATAGAGACAATTTTAAAGAGGAGATCAGGGAGGTCATGGCAGATGTGTTCCAAAGAAAGATGTTGGATATAATAGGGACCTTCTTCAATGAGATGGTCCTGGCTATGCAAGATTCATTCAAGATGATAGCTCATGAGATCATTCAGGAGTCTGATCCACATCAGCTTGGTCCCTTTGGTTGTAGGTATTGTCTATGTGCTCTACCTGTGTTCTTCAGCCAACACAGTGATTGACATTTAATTGATTAGCTATATTTGCACTCTTGTCCATGCATACCATGTATCCGTCATTCTTATGTGTTATTATCATTCATAGGTTCATAGGTTCATGGGAGATTACTAGGCAAATGGCGTAAGGGCCCTTACAAGCCTAGGCAATATAACCCAATTTTACCCAATATATGTACCCTAGAGCAAGATGATGGCATGGATTTGTGCCTGTGCATTGAGTATCTTACAAATTGCCCCTGTCCATAAGGGACATAGGCACTACATCAGGTGTGAATTTGCAATTCACCATCCATTGATCTCAATTGCCTTTGAAGAGGGCCAGGGAAGGGCTCTGCTTAATGTGAATAGGAAGCCTGTTCAAATGAAGGTGTAATCTCTGAGAGTAATCTCTGAGACACATATCTATCTCTCCAGCATATTTTGCTTAAGTCGCTGACTAAGTTAAGATCCTTAGATAAGGTGACCCTCATGCTATTTGGCTTGCAGATGTGTAGCAGCTCCATCAGGGCTGGATTTGTGAGTGCCTTGTAGGTCAGGCATAGGTCACCCCTTAATAATCGGTAGGAGACAGAGTAAAGGGATAGGGCTTTCAGTTTATCCGCATAGTTTATGTTGTTTACACCCTGTATTTTCTTTGTGAGAACCTCTGAGGTCACTCCAGCTGCTGTAAATGCCTAGTTAAGTATATGCCAAATGGTACACTGTACTTAAGTATTGGTCTAATGAGAGCTGAATACAGCAGGACTATAATGTCCTTGGATCTGGATGCCATACCTTTACTTATAAGTTGTGCCACTTAAAGGCATTTTCTCACCACAGTGGACACTTGGCAGTCAAAGTTCACACTACCATCTGTCTGTGTACCTAGATCTCTCACCTCTGAGTCCACTGTAAGGGGCATGCTATTGATATTGTAATTTGCAGGGGTATTTGACTTCCCAAAGGGTACAATAATGCATTTTTTTGCATTTAGTTTTAGGCCAAGGTTCTGGCATCAATCACTTGTCTGATCTAGACCCTCCTGAAGGATATCTTTATCATAGGTTGATTCAGTGATTACCCCAGCTTGCAGTCATGGCAAACTTTGTCATCCAGAGGCCTTCCACATTGGCCTTGACTTCAGATAAGTATATTCTGAACAGGAGTGGTCCCAGTACTGAACTCTGTGGCACACCACTAGGAACTGGCCTCTTGCTGGAGATGGATTAATTCACTTTAACCATGTGTTTTGTCCGTGAGCCAGTTGGTTATCCATCTGGTGACATAAGGATCTATACCCAGTGTATGAGTTTATTTATAATACCTGACTGGGGAATTGTGTCAAATATCTTGGCCAGGTTGAAGTAGGCAGTATGTACTGTTTTACCCTCATCCATGGCCTTAGTGACTTTCTCAAAGAAATCCACCAGATTTAGTAGGCATGGTCTGCCCTTGTCAAAGCTGAATTGGGTAAGGTCCAGAGTTTGGAGGTCTCCTATGTCATTATTTATCTGGTACATAATTATTCTTTCCATGGCCTTACATATAAGACAAGTCAAACTTATGAGTCTGTAATTTCCCAGGTCAGTAGATGGTTCCCCTTTACGGAGAGGGATGAATGTTGCTGTCCTCTACTCTATCGGGACAAAACCAGTCCGAAGGCTGTGATTAAATAGAGATCCTAATGGGCATGATAAGTCCTGATTTAAGCTGTTTAAGAGGCAACCTGGTATATTGTCAGGCCCCATTGAAGCCACGCTTTTAGCTTTAGAGAGTGCAGGTTTGACATTTGCTTTGTTTTTGTGAGTGGCACACTTTAACACACTACACTGTCCATGCACATGCAACTGTCCATGCATTGTCACAGTTAACTTGATGATAGTGCTGCAACAGGCAGCCTGTTAACATGTATATTAATGGGATGAATGACATACAACAGATGTTGTCCATAGTCCAACAATAACAGTGTCATATGCCTTGGATGTCTGTTTTGCCATATCAGTTATGTGCAACATGCAGACATGTAATTCCAGATGGTTTTGAATGACAGTTGTCATGCTGTTGCACTCTCATGATGTGGTACTGTGTCATGGTTTGGCAATACTGATTCCACATGGGATCAGGTACAGGTATAGCCTGTCTATGTGCAGTCCTACTTATCTGACTGCATCAAACAACAAATTAATGTTAACCTATACTCAGTGTTACAGATTATATATTCTTTCACTGTACATTACAACATGTTTGTTGTATGTAGCATTTCCACACCCATGATGTCGTGACATTGGTGTACACCTTCCAAAAATATTTGTACACATTATGATTGTACATGTGTATGTACATTGTTAGATATATACTAACATAGAAATGTACCTTTGACAAGCGATCATTCAGTGATGAACTGCTAATGATGCTCACAGTGGTATCCTCTGCTCCTTAATGAACAGTGTGGTTGACATACACATGCATTTCTTTATTTGACATTTGCATGACAGTATTTGTGTATCTGTACGTGATTGCAATTTTTAACTTACTTACCTATGCATATGGACGTGACATGATTGCACATTACTGTCTATGTGTGTTTTATACATTTACAGTTTTGTGGACATCAGCAGTCCATCTGCATTTGTTTAAATGTATACCTGTGTGTCTTTTACTGCACTCTCTGTGCTTTACTGATGCATTTGGATTGTGTCAACTTACCATGTCCTTCTTTACCATGATGTGGTCCCAGAATGTCCACCTCCATCCCACCCTAATATGTCCCTTCTATTTATTGCAGGTATGTTTGCCTTTGGCAAAAATACTATCCATTGCCATGTATTAATTTGACACAGTGAACATGTTCCAAATACATGGCCATTTTACACTGAGGGACATGTGCACACAAGTTGCTAGTTAATGCTTGCAATATGTCCTTGTTCTCATTCTATTTGTGTTTTACCCAGTGCAGCTTTTTCACATCCATGTGTACAACCTGCAATATTCATTATTCTGTCATGTTGCATTTTTAACATATTATTACGTCACTGGTGTACATATGTGTATTGACCTTGATTTCATACACATGTACACCAGCGTGTTGCCTTTGACATGGCATATGTGTGTGTAACATACACATATTACATTACACTTTTGTTTTGGTGGTGCACACCTACTTGTGTATGTAGCATCCTTTGCTGATCTTCTGCGGTACTTCTGTTTGGTACTGTGCTTGGTTGTTTGCTTTTCACATGTATGGTTGTAGGTTTGGCTCTATCCTCTTGAGTAATGTATCATTACTTGACCTGCATTTGCTCATCTGTGATATGGCTTTTCCAACTCTTGCACTGCTGATGGACTATTTAGAGATGCATTTATTCATCAACCTTGTACTGTGATCCTTATTTATTACCCTACAACACACATTTACCATTGGTCATACACATCTAGGTATGACTGCCACACAGTTTGCAACATGCCCTATTGTGACAGTGCATAGGTAGATTTGTTTTTCTGCATTTCACCATGGCCAGTATGCATTCCCACCCTGTTTGATAACTTTCCATTGCCCATGTTGTGCAGTGTGCTGTCTGTGTAACTCACCTGTCCATACTGTTTTTTTCCAACCTTTGTCTGTCTTGGATTGTGCTATTTGTTCTATGGGAAATACCTGTTGCGCTTACCTTCGCCTCCTCTCCCTTTGTGTACCATTGCATCCATTCTTCAAAAAAAAAAATGGGGCCTATTCCCACCAAAAAATATTGCCAATGTCAGTCTGACTTTCCCTCAGATTTTCCTCTTCCAACATCCCTCTTGATTGTCCCTCTTCTTCACCCGTACCCCACATCTTCTTTTCTATCTCCCACTTTCCTTTGGTTTTTGAAACCATTGTTGCCAACTTTTAGCTGTGGCAATGTGGCCATGATTACCCTTCACCTTTCATTTTTTTATTAGGAAATTTATGGATTCCATCGGAATCCATAAATCCAAGCTGATATTTTTTAAATGCTACATGTATTATGTAGATATCTATAGTTGTCCCTGAGTTTAATGTAATGAGTGTTATGAATATATATGTGTTACAAATAGTCTTGCAGATTTGAAGCACATATTCTAACTTAGTGGATGGCAATAAGAAATATCTGTGATTAAGATGTTTCTGCGTGTACTCCTGCAAATTTATGTTATGATTGCCACGCGGATTACTTTGGGATAATTGGCATTTTTAATTTGTTTGTGATTTTTTTTGGTTATCTCTATGAAGTAAGTAGCATTCAATAGTTGTCCATAACCTTACTGTACAGATTTTGTTATCTTTCTAAACAACTATTGGGATTCTTGATTTGTGATCATCTATCCATTTGTTTGGTAATGTACAATGTTATCAGTCAACCATTTCTTATAATTATGTATTACTTGTGCATTTCCATAGTGCGCCATTTGGACTGCTGAACTCCATTGTGCACTGAGTTGTTCTGAGGTTCTTGCTGTACATTAGCATATTACAATTTTATCCACAGGTTATGCACTGATATTGGTGTAATGTGCTGGATTCTGTGAGCTTTACAGAATCCGGCCTATAATATATAACATTTATTACTCTTTCATTTCTATAAGTCAAATTTTTTTCTGATAATTCTTACTGCATTCCCTGTAAATACCAGTTATGTTTAAGTGGTATACTGTTTAGTTTTCCAGTATGGGGCTTAGATTCTGCAATGTGTATTCCACAGCAGGCAAATCATTCATTCTGAAAGGGCACTTAAAGTCGATCAATTGTAAGAAGGTGTTTGATCAGTCAGTGACTACCTTTTGCTTATCCAAACATTTACCGGGGCTGATTAAATGGTTGTTTTTCCAATGATTCTGAGTTACTGGCACAATACTAGTGACATTCCCCTGAGTTTCATAAAGATTACCACTATGTGTACACTTAGTTGTAACCATTATAAATCCCAGCCATAGCAGCTCCTGACATATATGCCAGGATTGTGACTAGTCATGTGACTGCTTCATGTGTCTGTTAAATCACACTTAGTTTGCACAAAGAATTTCATAAGAGACTGGATTATATGATATATATTTCTGAAATTATATTTTCTTCAAAAAAATACCTTCATTTATTAGGGAGTCATGGGACGGGATCTTATTTCTCTGAATAGACTGATTTTAACTACAACCACTTCACAGCAATGGTCATATCTTCTTTTTACACTCACCATCCTTGCATAAAGTACATAAAATTATACTTGTGATGAATCAAGTTAGAGAGCAAGACCTCAGTGAAAATACATATGGGTTACCAGAACTAACAAGTGGTCCAAAACAAACTTCACTATCTGTTTTTATTGCTTTTTTACCAAGTTATATTATTAATACATTCTGCTATAGTTAATTTGAGCTTAGTTGACTGTAGCACCTGATAATGTTTGTGTGACTGCAGAAGTAGCATATATAAGTAAGAGGGTGTAGAGGCTTAACTCCCCCTGCCCCATGTTTAGGAGTACAGAGAGAGCTTCACCTCCCTACACAAATACACTTTAAGATATTTTTATAATTTGTACGGCAGATTGACTGAGCACTGAATTGCTGGTATGTAATAAACTAACATGGAGTTGTACTTCTTGTTCACTAGTAAATGTGCTTCCAGTTGACTGTTCAGTAAATGCAATTCAAATGGTTTAAGTACATTTTATGCTAGAAAGTGTGTACTTTTTAAGAAAACGGTGTAATGATTTTATTTAATCTTCATTTATTTTTATTTTTGCCTCTTTTTGTGTGACCCTGGTCTGTAGTGGTGGTATTATTCATTTAGTTCTGTATTTATTTATACTTACATGTGATTTGTGAAGGTTTTGATTGATTTTTAAGGTGATTTTTTTTTAACCGTGCAAATTGATGTTTTTTCCTTTTTAAATGATTCCTTATATACTCTAATTATCATATTATCAGCATGGAAATATGAGTATATCTGTGGCCTTGTCTTTTCTGATAAGCCTCAAGGCCTGCAAAAACTACAAGCACTGTTGGTAAATCCTTGCTGGTTATTTTTCCACCCACCCATTCCTAGATCTGCTTTTTAAACTTGGTGATTTTTAAGCTGCCCACCCTTATTGTAAATTGAGCTTTATAAACTACTCCCTTTCTACACTGCTGTTGATATCTTGAATTATTTATTTGCATTTCATTGTCCTTATTTTTGAAAAAAGTGCATTTGCCTCTTGTTGTGTGTTCTACTTATTTAATTGATCTGAATTCATTATCTTGCTAGCTGGAGCATCAAGATTTTCCAGAAAGTGGCAGTGGGCGGTAACCTGTTCTGTATACTTTGGGGAAACACACTACAGATTCCTGCATGTAGTTGTTATATTGGCCAGAGGGTGTATAAATCAGCTTACCTTGTTTTTAGTGCCTTTATAAATTCTACACAAGTGAGTGGCTTTTTAGTTCATTTCTACAAAGTGAAATATTTTTATTGAATAGTCACACTTTTACAAGCTGTTTAAAGTACACTGCTGCAGTCTTGAATTACTTATTGCCTTTCCTTAAGTTTAAGTTTGTTTGTGGAAGAACTTTACTCAGGACACTCTTTTAATGTGCTTTTAAATTAGGAGGAGTGGGATTATTCATCTGGTGGCAGCAGGTATTGAGCTGCATTTATGCATTTAGTAGGACTTTTTAGGACTACCGTATATTTTTATAGCATACAGGACTATTGCTGCTCATAGAGCATCTGGTTTGGGTGCTAGGCAGAATTGATGGTCAGGTTAGCTGCAGATTATACCAAGTAAGCACTCTTCCCTCATCTGGTGACAAACATCCACCACTCCTATTTCTTGCAAGTGCACATTAGGACCTGCAACCCTGGATGGGCACTTTCCTGCTAACTCTGCATTTAGCTTGGTGGACATATCCTGAAGCAATATAGCAACTGCCTTATGTGCAATGACAGCCACTTAATTCTGAAACAGACAATTACAGTATGACAGATGTAGTTAATCATTGACACTGGCTAGACTCTCACATACAGACACAAAAAAGCAAGAAGCAGGTTGTCAGTGACTCACACACATCACTCACCGCACCCATAAAAGGACCACACACACACACACACAGATCCATCTATGTAGAGGTGCTCATTTGTAACTTACTCAACCCTAAAATGTCTTTCAGGAGCAATCCTCAGTACCATGCAAGAACACAAACAAAACAATAACCATCACAACACATAAAGATATATCTCATTGTCTCAGCTATCAAGCCCATAATGCAAAACACTCCATGACACAATATTCTGGTTAAAGGAGACTCCATAATGAGCCACACCGATGTTCCTTTTATCAGACTAGATAAAGAGAAGGTTACAGTTAGTTGCCTGTCGGGGCCAGGACCCACCAAATCATGTGAGCACCAGGTTACTTACCGCTAAGAACTATTATGACTCAGTCATAGTCCATATGGATGTGAATGACCTAAGATGTACCTCCTTGGACTGTATGAAGAGGGACATGATTGAGCTCTCAGAATATGCGTGACAGGCAGGTATGACTAGCATTAAGCAGCATTCTGCTATCACCAAGGTTGATACCACAATACCAGCAGAAAATAATCAACTTTAACAATTGGCTTAGCTACTGGTGTCATTACAAAGAGGTCCAATACTTGTCAGCCTGGAAGGATGTGGTTGACAGGCTATGCTGCTTTGCCAGGGATGGTCTTCATCTGTCACTTCTAGACATTTGGATGGTGGCCAAAACATTATCCACCCCATAGTGCTTTTTTAGGTACTGTCAAACAGACAGGCCTTCCAATGTAACAAAAGCTACTCAGGACAAACTAAAGGTGTTACTGCTCAGTTCTAGGGCTCTCAATAAGAAACTGCACTCCCTAGAAGCTCTCCTCACAATGGAGAATGTTGACCTCTATGCAGTCACTGAAACATGGTATAAAGCCACGGAAAGCACTCTGCAGTGCATGACTATAACCCCTTTCATATGTTCTTATGCACCCATTGAATATGAAGGAGCAAACTGCGGAGGTGTATCCAACTATATAAAGGATAAACAGACCTCAAAGCTTGTCAAACAATATGATATGCTTGAGCTAATTCATGTCCAACTAACTATGGGAAAAATCCATTATCATATTATTGATAGCTACGTTCCCCCACCATGAACCAGGAAACCCATATACCATACCTGAAGTTTCTAGAATCACTCACCATCCAGCCCAATGCCATACTCATGGGTGATTTTAACTACCCCTCAATTAATTGGGAGGCATACATGACCACTAACATGTAGGCCAAAAGGTTTCATTAACTTATTAAATTCAAATGCCCTGGAGCAGCTAGTCTGTACTCCTACTAAGGGAACAAATACCCTACATCTGGGACTAACAAATATGGGAGAGCATTGTACCCCCTTCCCTAAATGTGAAGTGTGATGTCAGATTACAAAGTGATCTCTCTTGAAATAAAGTTAAAACTAGTTCCCCAAGCCCCAAAAACTTTAAGAACTTTTCTAAGGTAAATTATCCCCTATAAAGGGATGGTATAGCTAGTTTCCAAGCTCTCCTAAATCCAGAAAACATAGAAACCTATGCAGAGGAGTATACAAAAGCCCTGTATGACCATATAAACAACTGCATAGAAATAGCAATACCCAACCAATATAAACCCAGGTCAAACCGCAAAAAGAATCCACCCTGGTGGAACCCTGGCATTTATAGGTTGTACAACAAAAGAAAGAAAATTTTGCCAAGAAGTAAGAGGGAATGTGCACAACAGAGCAAAAAGTCCCTCATTAGTCTAAACAAGTGAATCAGGGAACTAGTCAAGTCTCCAAAAGCAGACTTTGAGGTAAAAATATCCTCCTGAGCTAAGTATAGTCTTAAGGGCAATACCCAATAATGCGCAGAATTAGTTGTAGATGGCATCACCTATACTCAGCCAGAAGATATGGGAAATCTGCTGGCTGTCAAATTCAGCTCATATTTCACCTCCTCATCACTCACAGTTCTCTTCCACCACTTCACCTCCAATTATCATCAAAGAACAAGTTGCCAGTGCAATCTCTAAAGCTAAAAACACAGCTTCATTGGGAGCTTGATGATATACCAGGTTGCCTCTTAAACAGCTAAAATCAGGACTTAACGAGGGCCATTAGGGTCTCTGTTTAACCACAGCCTCTAGACTGAATTTTTTCCCGATAGAGTGGAGGACAGCAACAGTCATCCTCTGCATAAGGGGGACCATCTACTGACCTAGGATATTGCAAACCCATATGTTTGACTAGTCTTATATGTAAGGCCACGGAAAGAAGAACTATGGATGTGATAAATAATGACATAGGAAATCTCCAACCAAAGGACCCAGCCCAATTTGGTTTTGTCAAGGGCAGGTCCTGCCTACTGAATTTGTCGGATTTCTTTGAGAAAGTCACTAAGGCCAAGGATGAGGGTAAAACAGTGCATGCTGCCTGCCTTGACCTGGCCAAGGCATTTGACACAATTCCCCACTCAGGTATTAGAAATAAACTCACAAAATTCAGCATAAATTCCTACGTTACCAGATGGCTAGCCCAATAGCTCTCCAACAGGACACGTGGTTAAAGTAAGTGAGACCAGATCCAGCAAGAGACCAGTTACTAGTGGTGTGCCACAGGGTTCACTGCTAATGGGGAAGGCCTCTGGATAACAAAGTTTTCCAATGACCAAAAGCTGAGAGTAATTATTGCATACCTCAGTGATGTAAATATTCTTCAGGAGAGCCAAGATCAAACAAATCATTGGTGCTAGAAACATGGCTTAAAACTAAATGTCAAAAAATGCATTAACATACCCTTTGGGAAGTCAAATACTCTTGTAATTCACCATTAATAGCACATCCCTATGAGCAGTCTCAAAGGTGAGAGATCTAGATACACAGAGTTATTTTTTTACATTTGTTAACCGGGATGGCTGACTGAGCTGAAAAGGCCCTTTTTCAGCAGAGCCCCAGGGAAAAAAGCTCCACATAGAAATATTACAGATACATTGAGTTATTTAGACATGATCAGTATACACACACATTACAAAAGACATGTTTTACAGTGGTATGCGGCACATCAACAGTTACAGTGGAGAGAACAAACAAAAAAATATTAATTTAAAAATAAAGGTAATTAATAGATTTGTGGTGTACAGCTGAAATATGGAACATAGGTAGAATACATACATAGTACACAGGTGCAGTACATACATTGTAGATTAGCCAGTGTTTATGAGTAAGACTGAAAACTATTATCAAGTACTCTAGATTTAGTATGATGCATAGCAACCTGAACTTTGACCACCAACTGTCTACAGTGGTAAGGAAGTCCTTCTTTATGGCACAACTTATAAGTTAAGATATGGCATCCAGATTCAAGGAAATTATAGTCTCTCTGTACTCAGCCCTCATTAGACAAATAATTGAGTACAATGTGCTATTTGGCATATACTTGACTAGGCACTTACAGCAGCTGGAGTGACCTCAGAGGTTTCTCACAAAGAAAATACAAGGTGTAAACAACATGGCTTATGTCGATAGACTAAAAGCCCTATCTCCTTACTCTGCCACTTACTGACTATTAAGGAGTGACCTATGCCTGACCTACAAGTTACTCACAAATCCAGCCTTGATGGAGCTGCTACACATCTGCAGGTCAAACAAATAATGGTCACCCAATCTAGAGATATAAACTTAGTAAGTGACTCAAACAAAACATGCTGGAGAGACATATATGTGTTACAGAGATTGTCCCTTCTATAGAACAGGCTTCATATTCATATTAAGCAGTGCCCTTCCCTGGCCCTCTTCAAACATAGCTTGGATCAATGACTGGGGAATTGCAAATCTGCATCTGGGAAAGTGCCTATGTCCTTAGGACAGGGGCATACCTTTCAACCACTTAGAGCAAAAAATCTGGATAAAGCCATAAATAATGGGGGGGTAAAGGCCCCCCAAAAAAGACACATTTTAAATATTGCTTTTGCAAACTTAGAAAGCAGATAGAATAACAGGTTTTGCATTAGCATGAATTTCCTAAAGGGTATGAAATCTGAAACTCAAATGTCTGTCATTATTTTCTGACTTAAATCATCAATGATTTGCTAGAAAACTGCAATTTTATGAAAAATGTACCAAAATATAAGTTACAAATCTGGACATTCTGCGAAAATCTGTACAGTTGAGAGTTATGGACAGGGGCAATCTGTAACATACTTAAGGTATAGGCACAACTCCATGCCATCCTCTTGCCTCTAGTGGCAATATATTTGGTAAAATCAGGTTATATTGGCTAGACTTGTAAGGGCTCTTAACCTGTTAGCCTCTGGACTAACTTTGTCCCGACAGAGTAGAGGACAGCAACAGTCCTTCCTCTGCATAAAGGGGGAATGAACCTATAACCCTATGACATACCTTTCTGAATGGAACTGTCAGAAAACTGGCACTTTTAAGAGTAGGGTGGGATCTTACTAATGTGCACTGAGTACAGAACACTACATGGTGCTGTGGACCTTGGTTCTCCTTTCCTGCTTGTGATAGCTTCATGAAGCATAGATTTTCTGGGGTCTACTTCACGTTGTCATAAGCTGACAATATAGAGTCTGATATTGTCGGCACGACAATATCGAAAGTGAAGAACATTGTGCAAGTAAATGGAAATCTCTGTAAGGGGAGATTTCCGTTTACCTCAATGTAGTGCAGTCTCAGAGTTGGTATATTTAAGTGGGGGGTGTGGGGGTGCAGGTGGTGCAGGGGGGCTTGCCCCCCTGCCTACGCCATTTATTTATTTTTTAATTTGTTTTTTTTTACGTTATTCAATGTTTTACTTAGTCGAGCAATAAAGTTCGACCTTTATTGATTCGATTAAGTAAACTTTTGATAACGTGATATAGATACGATTTTCTGTTGTAGATATTGTACCACCTTAATAAAAGTGCAATGGAAATCTCTGTAAAGACTGAAGTATACAGTAAATGAAACCATGCCTTCCTTTGTTCCTTGTTTGATGCAGTTATCAAAATGAAGTACACATTTCTTTAGGTCAGTAACCTATATTTCTTCATCTTTTGTATTTGACAACACAGAAAACACATCTTTTTATACTGCTGTCCAATGGAAAAAAAAGTATTATTGTCATTTTATGGTATGCCTGTGTTTTTGCATGTGTAACTCTGCATAAACTTGTGCTCTAATGAATAAAGTTACATTTATTATTCATACTTTCAAACACACCTAGGGATTTGACCATAGGCCATTGCCTTATTTATTTCCTCTTAGAGGCAGGTTGTGTAGTGGACTTCCATTTATGTTAGACTGTAGAGTGAGATGTTATTGTCTATGCCCTCTTATTCACCATGAAGTACATAGAAAGCTGTAACAGCAGGGTATAAAGCCAGTATACAGCCCCTAAGCATTTATTCCTATGTAGATAGACTTCTGCCAGTTGTCTGCCTGCCTGTTGACCTGCTATAACCTGACCACTACTTTAAGGAAACTGACAGGTAGAACAAAACTCTGCATCTTCCATGTGAGAAGGCATATCTTATCAATGGATTTTCATACCTTTTGTAATCCATAGCAGAAGGCCCCTGCTCCTAATTGCATCTGAGTCAGAGCATCTGATAGCTGCAGACCTGCATATCACGTTATGTCTTATTTTTAGCAATGCAGTTGGCTAATTTTGGGAAATGTGGTATACCACATCACCTAACTTATCATTCATCTTATCTCTCATATGCCTAAGAATTAAATGTTTTCTGCATCCTCCTGTCTTTTTCTTTAAATCTTCCTATAGCATTAAAGCTCCTGTAAACCTGCCAACTCAGTTTAATTTGTCTTGTGCCTGATTACTAATTACTACGTTTCTGCACTCTGTCCTCTAGGAAGCTTGCCTTGTTAACTATTTACTGCTTTGTGTACTATGACTTACCAAATCTGTACTACTGCAACTATTATTTATGATTGTGTTGACTTACACTGTGTGCAGTGTTTTCACTATTATATTCAACTTTTTGTTCCTAGCCATGGCTAAACGAGGATAAGGTGTTTCAGCCATTCTAGTTACTAAAGATAAATAAATAAATGAAATGAAATGCAGTAATGTGACTGTGTAGTAGCATTCACTGAAAAATTACCCAACTGTTGTCTTCAGAAGTCTGTTAAATTATTTTCCAGTTGCCACCAGTTCTGTATTGCTAAGCTGCCTCTATGGAGTGAAGTTCTGTTTCCATAGGTTAAAAAGGAACCTATAAGTGCTTAGGTGAGGAGGTGAGGATAAGCAATGACCAGTTTGTGGGAGGTAAGTGACAGAGTAGCTGCAGAAACCAAAATCTAAAGTTGATGGGAAGCAGAAAAATAAAATGAATGCTAGCAAAGAAATTATGAGAATTACCCAAGTTATATTGTTAATATTCTGAACTGCATCAGTGCAGTTTTCTAAAATTTACAGGTTGCCATGTTTTGACTCCAAATTTGTATTATGTTATTTTCTTAAAATCAAATCATGATCATTGTTAATTTACATGGTTAAACATGTCTTGAAAGATAACCCCTAGCAGCAAACCAAACACTGAAACGTTTAATGCTGACAACTGCATATCATACCTGCCACAAAAAGCAGTTTTATCATGTAAAAACATACTTGGACACTGAAAATGTTATTTGCTCAAGAATACATTTCCAATGTTTTCTCTTTGCACAGTTTATTCCATATTCACTGAGATAATGAGCTGCTGTGTACGTTAGAGGTCTGTCCATAAATACCACAGAAACCATTATTGTTTATAAGGTTTATGGCTCCTGTTTTTCCCTGCTGGCTTTAAGCTAAGGTGTTCTAGTCATATTAACAATATATATTCAGTCATTTACAAGTACAGATTAAAGGTATGATCATATAGTGTTACATATACCAAAACACCCTCCTACCTGGTCCTCGAACTGCAGATTCCTACCTGACAGGTAGAAAATTCTGCACTTGCTGTACCTTCAAGCTATCACTAGGCTTTATTTCCTGGTCTTAATTTAAACTATCATACTTGTTTATCTATACTTCAATAAATGCTTGCAGATGAACAAATTCTTGAACAGTTTGAGTTACATTCTCAGAACTTGCTGTGTTAGAAATCAACCTTTTGAATATTCCACCACCTCCTAATGGATACTTTTTAGAGGACAATGTTCAAAGCTTTAATCTTTCAAATGACCTTATATGACAAGTAACCATCCTTGAGCTGAGTGAAAAGAGGAAGTAAGAGGGAGGGAAAGGCAAAGTCAACAAGAGTTAGATTGGATACACTATGAACTTTTGCTTCCTTGAAATGTAATGAATGTTGGTTTATTAAAAAATGACTATCAGTATATGAAGGTGAAACTGTAATATAATTATGTATGCAGAATAGGTAAGGATTCTTTTATTCTGGGAAGGGAGACCAGCTCCAGCAAAAGATTGTGTTTATTCTGGCTCAACTCCAGCATTTGTCTAAAAATATTTTAAACTGGCCATAATTTACCATGATAGTACATGACAATGACAGGATGCATTAATGCATTTCTGATTATATAGACTCAGACACTCAGGCATCTTATGAACTACCTAGAAAGTAATTTAAAGAGATAGAAACACTGCCTATCAACAGCTATATTTCAACAATATTACTCTAATAGTTTTTTTGTTTCTTATATGAAAAACAATAGTTATTTGTTTCAGCAGTGCACTCTCAACTGTGACACGACTTGCCTGGACAACAATATGACCTAATTTGAGAGAAGGAATTCTGAATTATTGGCAGTTATTTTCAAGCTCCCACATCATTAGCTTGTTACTAGTTCCTAATAAAAAGCCTTAACATGAGCATGATCTAAACAAATGAGATTTAAATATGGCCTCTCTCAGCATGACCCCCCCCCCAAAGTTACTTGAAATCAAGCATTGTGTATGTTCATTTTGGATTTAGATATGTCCTCTCTCAGCATGACCCCCAAAGCTACTTGAAATCAAGCATAGTCTATGTTTATTTTGGCTCTAGGAACACCTCTAATTCTTCAGCATTTACATCAGAATGCTACAAAATACTCTGAAAGTTATTTAACTCCTTCACAGCATATGCTAGAAGAAATGATATTGTTTATTTGCTGCATAACAACATGAATATGATTTCAGCTTTATTAAATGAACCATTTGTTTTGCTTATTTGCTGTTTGTTAAGCATATTTATAATCCATAGCTATTAGTGTGGTAGTGGAGAAGCAAGGGTGACTCTCCAAAGGTGTGGAATATAGAGGCTTATGATTGAATCTCCAACTATAACCACATTATTATATGTTCAAGACATAGATGCTAAGAAATTCATCTCAACAGCAAAACTTGTGAGGTGAATCTTAGCATCTATGTTGAGAACACATAATTCAGGGTTATGATTGGTGAGACAATCATAATTCTTTTTAGTGCATGGAGTTTTATCTACTCCATGTTCTACTAATTACAGAAAAAAAAGCTGAAGTATTTTACTGGCTTTGAAAGACAGTAAAGCATTTAACAAAGTGCTGTCTCATAGTCTGCAAGTAAGAAAATCAATGACAGTCTTTAAATATTGCCATAATTTAAACAGGTTACTTACAGACTGACATTTGTAAACTTTCATGAATGTATGAGGAAAGTTATTCCGGGACCATTGATAGTGAAGACATGCTCCTTCCGTTATACCCAGCTATAACAGCACTTAGGGGGTATGTAACATTTATTGCACACTTCTGAAAATGCTGTTATGGTTGGGTATGTCACTACAGAAGTATACTGAAAACTGGCGTGCTAATGTGAAAAACTCAGCACTGTGACTCGCAAACCCCAAACTGGTAAAATGTGCAATGAAACAACACTTGTTAAACTGCATCCAACTATTTACTAAAATACAATTCAAAACACAAAATTGTGAGTAAGTAGACTACAAAAACATCTTTAGAAAAACAGCCAATTTGGCTCAGGAGAACATGAACTGTAAAGTGAAGTGAAGAAATTGGGAAGAGATAAGTTAGATTGCAAACAGGGAAGGGTGTATCCTAAGCCGAGATTGTTTGGTTACACACGAAGAATGGAACCTCCAGTATTTTTGGCATTGTATCAACCTGGGGCCAGTCCAGAACAGCCAAATATAAATGATTCACAGATATATAATGATTTTTTAGTCTCATCCATTATAGGTAGGAGCAAAGGGGAACACCGCAACAGATGCAGTGGCCATCAGATAGAAACGAATTTGGGCAACACTCCCAGGCAACCAGTAAGGAGAACAACAAGATGAAAGGTGAGAAAAAGGTACTAGATAGATGCCACTCAAGTGATGACACCCAAGGAGAGCTGCAAAACAATGATAAGGTACTGTCTCTATTCAAAATGCACAATTTGAGCACTATAGCATTAAATGAAGATATGTATTCCTCGTTTGTTAAGGGTTCACTTTTGTTTCTGACTTTACTTCTGATATAGCACATTTGTGTTTACAATTAAAAATTTACATTCATTAGTCAAATATGAGAATTCATTTTAAAGAGAAAACAACCTATGTGCTTTGAGGAGAAAGAATACTTTAATCCAACTCTCTAATACTTTGACATCTGTGTATGAGTGTACATGCGAAGAGCAGTTTAGGAAAGGTGTGACCACTACATGGATGAGTAAAAGTAATTTAACTCAAGATGAGAGGGGTACCTTTTATCACTTGAGTAAGAACAAGTCATTCAGGGTTATGAAACCCAATAAAGGGGGTGGGATAGTGTCAATGGACTATTGTATGTATGCCAGAAAAATTATGGACATTTTATATGACACTAACATGAACAGATCAGTGTTCAGAAATAAAATAATGCTGCCCTATCACCAATTGCATATGGTGTTAAGTGACATGTTACGTCAAGGGGCTATCACTCCAGATGTTCACCATTTTTTAAGAGTGGACAATTCCTCAATATCATCAATCTTTGGAATTCTAAAAGTCCACAAGAACTGTACAGACCCCCCATTAAGACCTATAGTTACAACAAAGGGGTCAAAGACTGAGCCATTAGTCACGTTTATGAACTTTCATTGTAAGTCTCTTGTTAAAAATGAGTCTCAAGTTTTGAGACACTCATGGCATTTTTTGGAGTGGCTAAATGAAGCAAACTGTAGTGAAGATTTAACATTAGGGACCATTGATATAATCAATCTTTTTTCAGTAATTCCACATAACACTGGACTGGAATATTTTTTAGATGCTTTATTATGTGATAGTCAAACAAAATGATTTACTTATGATTATGCAATGTGTTGATTTGGTGTTAACTAACCATTTTGTACAATTTGATGGTACATTTTTTCAGCAGGTTTCAAGGGTTGCAATGGGGGAAAAATGCTCCCCAGTATATGTAAATTTGGTTTGGCACAATGGGAACATTTTTGGTTTGGAGATTGCTCTTTCAAAAATAAACTATACAAGTACTTCCGATTTTTGGATGATATATTTATATTATGTAGGGGTGATAAGGTTTACTTTGAGTAGTTCATTTGATTTCTAGAGGACACTACTGATTTTTTAAAAAATACTTTTACATGTGACCCAAAAAACAAATGAGGTTTTGGACACGGCCATCTTTAGGAGGGTAAGAATAAGTGAATGGGGGGTGGGGGTGAGTGTACAGAGAGATAGAATGGATAAGTACAGTGATAAATCATGGGTTAGTTAGGCTTTGGGTGGTGATGGGTTAATTGGTGTGGGAACTTAGAGGAAGTGAGGTAGATTTAGGGTGGGGCTTAGCTTTTATAATACTGTAGTAGGGGAAGTAGTGTCACATTTTGGCGTGAGTTTGCATTGCTAGCTTACACCCAGGATGACCTGTAGGTAATTCGGTGGACAGGTAGGCCTTGGATACTTTCATATTTGTGGGCTTGCTGAAATAGGTAGAAAGGTTGATTAGGTGTTTTTTTTACATATATAATTGTGTGTAAAATATAATTGTGGGTAGAGACTAAGGGCAGAGAGTAGGTAGAGTAAACGTTTTTGCTCATGATTCGTAGAGAAGGAATGTTTAGGCTAGCCATTTTCATTCCATTTTCTTCTTCCCCTTCATTGCAGGGATTGTTAAATTTAGTGGTGTCTGATTTTCAGTGGTTGCTGGAATCTCTTTAGATAGTCATTGGTGGGGTGGTTGCTGGACTTGAAGTTGGATTTTATTTTGTTAAAATAGTTGGAGGGTGTTTTCATTCTGTTCAGTGCGGTTGTCTCTCATCTTGAAGTTACTGGTGGTTCCTCGGGAGGTGGCTGTTGGTGCATTGCTCTGTTCTATTTGATTCTGCTCAAAGTGCTAAGGTGAACTATTGGACAAATTAGTAGTGCTAAATTAGCTTATTTCGTCCTCTGCTTCGTTATGGCCAGTCGTTCCGCAGTGATGGGAGCAAGGTAATGATAGCTCCAGATTGTGACTTGAGGGTGGGCATGTTGAATTTCTGGCCAAGAGGGCATGGTAGATGGATTGTTGGCTTTTTTGCAGGCTTTCAGTGAAGACTGGCAATTCTGGCAGTCCATGCATGTGCAGTAAGGTAGACAGCCATTAGAAGAGAGGGGGTCTGGAGAAGGATGTGCGACATGGTAAGTGGCGGGGATTTAATAGCAGATTAGTTGGATAGGGTGATGGCTTGTTGGGGGGGAGAATTTAAGTTAGCTGCATACTTCTCAACCTCTTAAAGCAAGAAATTTGTATAAGCCATACTAAAAGTGGGACAAAAACTTGGTAATAGGGACAATTGTTAAACCTTGCTCTTACAAACTTCCACAGTTGATAGAATAACAGGTTTTGCATTAGCATGAATTTTCTGAAGGGTATGAATTCAGAAACTCAAATGTCAGTCATTGCCTAACTTTTATCTTTATGATTTGCCTCTAATTTGCCAGTGAAACACTATTTTATGGCAAATGCACAAAAAATATGAGGCAGAAATCTCGACATGTGGCAAGAATCTGTACAGTTCAGAGGTAACAGGATTGAGATGGTCTGCAGAGTCAATGACAGTTCACCTCAGCATTCACAGTATGGGCTATGAATAAGTTAAGAGTAATGGGGGATAAGGGCCCAGATATGCTTGGATTTTCAGTATTGTGTAGAAAATGAGAAAAAAAATGCTGTGCTACCATAACGGACAATCAATCCTCAAGCAGGGATTCAGTTGTGCTTTTTTTTAACTCATATTGCTTGTTGTTATAAAAGGGGTAGGGTAAATTTTATGAATTATTAGTTACAGGCTTATCTCTGTGTTTGGATTTTCTCCATTGCTCTCTGTAGATATAATTCTCATTTATGCAACTACTTATTTTAATGTTTTTTTAGATGGCCAACATGCAGAGGCTACGGCATTGGTGGGAGGCCATAGTGGTGTAGGTGGAGGAGTTGTTCCAGGCGGTGCCCAGTAATGACTCCATGATGGTGGTGGATCCAGCAGGGGAATCCAGCCACAAGAGGTGACGTGTGTTGGTGAGGACCAGGTCAGTGACTCATGGGAAGAGACAACAATTATTGAGAGAGGTGGTTGCAGTTGATTCATCAATGCCTGGAGTGAATCTGGATGGAGCATCAGGTAATGACATTACATTGGGTGTTCTGTTAGACAGGGCAGGCTTGGGGTATGTTGAGCATGACAGTGAGACAATGGGGGATGAGCCTTGTCATGGGTTGGGCGATGGAGGGCTGGACTGTGGGGGAAGTACAGAGCAGTTATGAGGCAAGTGAGGGGCAATTAGAGATGACAGAGCAAGGTCAGTTGGCAGCTTGGGATCATGTTCAGAAATAGTTTCTGAGTTTGGCATACGGCCAGGTAATTGGTTAACTATGCAGGCTTTGGGTCAAGGAATGGGGCAGTTTTTCTGACTGAAAAGATTTCGAAAGGGGACTATGTTCATGTTTCTGAATTCATTGATGCAGAAGGGGTGCAACAACTGGTGGAATGTGAGTCGGCAAACAGTAAAGATTTGTTGGCTGCCTTAGCATCATTAGGGAGGAGGAGGGTAGGTAGAATGATCCCTAGGACATGGGATAACTGGGTAGTAGGCTTTGTTTATTATATGCCAGGTTTGTTAGAGAAGGATACAACTTTGGCATTGCCTCTATTGGGTTACCTTCTTACCATCTAGGAGGCTCAGCATTTGAGGCCTGGGAATGCCTGATTATGGTATGTCTAGAGGTTTTGGAAGCCAAAAGCAGTGGATCAACCTCTCTACTGGGAAGTTCGACACCCAGATATCTAGTTGGCTACTATGAAGGATAGTCATGGGGGAGTGCTAGAGGAGGAAAGGTGGGAGAAGAAGGGGAGAAGTGTGTTGGTCTTTTAATGCAGGAAGTTGCTCATGGGTAGGGTGTAGGATTTTGCATGTTTGTTCGAAGTGTGGTGGGAATCATCCAGCTGTGCAATGTGGGCAGTTGGAGGTTAATTCGATGACTTCAAACTCACTGTCAGCTGGGTGGGGGGTTTCTTCCCAAGGATTCCAGAACATTAGAGGTAGAGGCAATTTTCAAGGGTTACAGGGTGGGGTGTCCTTCCGGGGGGGGGGGTTAGTACAAGGGCGGGGGTCACATTCCCCCATTAAGGTGGAGGTATTGCAGTGTATGCTCCGGTGCTTTCCTGATTATTCTCTTAAAGAAGAAATACTTGAAGGTTTTTCTCAGGGTTTTCTATTAAATCAAGGGTGGTATGGGATGGGGTAGTTTGCAGGAATTTGCTATCTGTGCAGGGTAAGGAGAACATTTTACTGAGTTTGGTGGAGAAGGAGCATCGGGCGGGTAGGATGCTGGGTCCTTTTAACAGCCCTCCCTTTGGGATTTTTAAGGTTTCTCCACTGGGTTTGGTTCTGAAAAAATTGGTGGGTGAGTTTAGATTGATTCACCATTTGTCATACTTGGAAGGGAGCTCTATTAATGATTTCATTTCAGTTGAGGGTGCTAAGGTCAGTTTTGCATCTTTGGACGATGCTGTGAAGGTTATTCGGGATTTCCAGGATCAGTGGTTAGTGAAGGTGGATACTGAATCTGCCTTTCATCTGTTGGCAGTCAGAGAGAAGGAGTGGCCTTTACTAGACATGGTAGTGGGAATACATTTTATTTTGATAAGGCTATGCCAATGGGCTGTTTGATAGCCTGTGCCACCTTTGAGAAATTCAGTACAGTTCTTCACTGGGTGTGGCAGCAGCAGGTGGGCACACAAACGGCTGTTCTTTATTTAGATGATTTTTTGTTAGTGGGGAAGGGATTTGAAGAAGCACACAATATTTTGAAAGAATTCCTGGGGATGTGTGATGAGTTGGGGGTTCCGTTGGCCCAGCATAAGTTGGAAGGCCCAGCCTATTGGGTCTATTAGTGTATGCAGAATGGGGGTTATTTTGCTTGCCTATGGATAAGATAGACAGATTGTAGGTGAAGACTGGGGTATTTGTGCGCAAGGATAAGGTATGGATGGAGCTATTAGGGCTTCTGAACTTTCCATGTCGGGCAGTCCATCCAGGGCATACTTTCCATAGGTCAGTGGCTTTTTTATTGAAAGGCAGGAAGAGCAAACACCATTTGGTTAGGATTAATAAGTTGGTATGGGCTGATTTGTCTCTCTAGTTATCTTACTTGGAGCAGTTTAATGGGTTTCTTTTTGGCAGACTGATTGGGTTGGTCAAGAAGAGCTACAGTTGTTCACAAATGCAGTGGGGGGTATTGGAATGGGGGCATGTTTTGGAGGAGAATGGTTTGTGGTTCGTGGTCTGTTGGATTGGAAGGAAGAGTGGAAAAGGCATGTTGCATTTTTAGAGTCAATGCCAATTTGGGTAGAGTCAGTAGTTTGAAAGGACAGACTGAGGGGAAAGAGGGTAATTTTTCATTCCGATTACATGGCGGTGGTGCGGGTTTCACAGACAAAGACTGCTAGATCTGAATTGCTGTTGTTAGTTGTACATAAGTTAGTCTTACAGAGTTTGATAATTAATTTTTTATTCACAGGTGTGGAATGTGCCTGGGGTAAGCAATGCGATTGCTGACAGTTTGTCTCAGTTTCAGTTTTCCAGATTTCGACAGTTGACTTTGAGAGTGGAGGAGATGCCTGTAGTACTGTTGGATGAGGTGTGGCACCTTGGGTTGATGTAACCAGGAGGTTGGTGCAGCAATCGTGGGCAGTGTCTTCTAGGAAGGCATATGTTAGGGCTCTTTACAATTTTGATAAATTTGTTTTACAATTGCCGTAGGAAGAAAGGGTTTGATCAGAGGAGTTTCTGCTTCATTACTTGGCTTGAGCTTGGGGGCAAGGTAAGGTATTACAAATGATTAGGGTAGATTTCGCAGCAATGAGTATATTTGCACAGGTGGCTGGGTTGCATGACAAATTCTTGGATGGCTGGGCATATGTTGAGAGGATGGGGAAGAGTGGCTGGAATGAATATGGATATGCGATGCCTGTTGACAAAACAGCTTTTGAAAGTTTTATTGAGGGGTTTGTCGTTAGAGGAGGGGAAGTCAATGGATTATGTTTATGTTATGTGGGTTAGTTTGTGTATGTGTGGTTGTAGTTTAGTGCATTTTGGGTGTCAGATTTGTGAGGATAATTATTTTGGAGGATGTAATGATATGTTCAGAGGCAGTTCACATTGGGTTCCAGAGGTCTAAAACAGATCAGTTGAGGAAAGGTGCATTGATAGTACTGAGAAAAGATAAGAATGCAGGGCTTTGTCTGGTAGGTTGGGCTACAGAATTAAAGTGGACTCAGGTGGTGGGGGTCCTCATGATTTGGTCTCCTGCTTGATGGATGTCAGCATGGTAACAAGTGGTTGGTTTGTACAGGTCATAAGGAGGGTATTTCATTGTATGGGTTTTCCATCTGAGAAGTTTTCAGCTCATTCTTTTTGTATCAGTAAGGCTTCAAATTTGGCAAGGGAAGGTAGATCCATTAAGGTTAATAGAAGAGTGGGGAGGTGGTCTTCTAATGCATTTTTATCTTATATTAGATACTGGATTCAGTTGCATTATTTTTTTTTTGTCTTTCAGGAAATCAGATTGTCAACATGGGCTATTTCTCTATCCGTTGGGTGGAGAAAAGGGCATCAGTGTGGATGGACAGAAAGAATTTGGGATTGTTGTGGTTAGGCAGGACGGTCAGCTGGCAAGGGATTAGAGGTCTTAGGTGGACTCAACATATGCATGAGGTTGAAGTGTTAAAGTTATGATTATGGCTTCCTTGAGTATTGGTGATACACTTAGATGGTAACAATTTGGGAATGATCCCTAAGAAACGGTGGATAAGATAATGTCCAGGTATGTGTATAGTATGGTCGGAGATAGTGACACTTTTGAGTTGGAGGAATGCTGCTAGTTTTCAGGCTCTTGAGCAGGTTCAGAGGTTTATCAATCAGAGGTTGGCATGGCATTTGGGAGCTTTAGGCATGTACATGATAGAACACAGGGACTTTAAGAACAGGGATCTTGTTTGGTTTAGATCTGATGGTGTGCATTTGAGCAACATTGGTTTAGATTTATTTAATGTGCATTTAAGATTATTTTTAGAAGGCATAGTGAAAGTTATGGGGTAGAGGAGGGAGAACAGCCTGGGGTCAGGCTGGTTGGTGGAGAAGAGGGACAGGATTGTCCACTTCTGTTCCCCCTCTTGGTGATGGTGTTGATGGTATTGAGTTTTGGGATCCAAGCGAGCTTCTGGATGCTGGTTGGTAAGTATAAGTGAGTGGAGTATGGAAACTGCTTATTCAAGACAGGGTGAGCAGGTACTCTGCCCTGATAGATGATTCAGACAGGGTGAATGGGTATGCTGCCCCGATGGATGCTAGGAAGAATGCCATGTTTCCAGTTATTTTGTTACATTTATCTGAATAAAGATATCAACTTTTGTTGAAGTTAAGAAAGGTTGTCAAATGTCTTTTGGTGTCAGTGTGGATTATTGAAAGGAGGCTGGGACAAATGAGGTTTGGGACAAACCAATTTGTCCAGGGCCATCTTTAGGAGGGTTAGAATAAGTGAAGCGGGGGTGAGGGTGAGTGTATAGAGGGATAGAAGGGATAAGTATAGTGTTAAATCATAGGTTAGTTAAACTTTGGGTGATGATGGGTTAGCTGGTGTGAGAACTTAGAGGAAGTGAGGTGGATTTAGGGATGGGGTTAGCTTTTATAATATTGTAGTAGGGGAAGTAGTGTCACATTTTAGCATGAGTTTGTGACCCCCCCCAATCCCTCCCTTTCTGTCTTTGTAATTTATTTGGTTGGATTATCAGATGGATATGGGGTGGAAAATAGTGACAGGACTGCCCTCTTCTCTTCCCTCTCTTGGTGATGATGTTGATGGTATTGAGTTTTGGGATCCAAGTGAGCTGTTGAACACTGCTTGATAAGAATAAGTGAGTAGAGTATGGATGCTGTTTACTCAGACAGGATGAGCAGGTATGCTGGCCCTATAGATTATTCGGACAGGGTGAGTGGGTATGCTTCCCTGATGGATGCTAGGAAGAATGCCACGTTTCCAGTTATTTTGTTACGCTTATCTGAATAAAGATATCAGCTTTTGTTGAAGTTAATAAAGGTCATCAAATGTCTTTCAGTGTCTGTGTGGATTATAGAAACGGGGCTGGGACAAAATCAATTACTTGGATGTTACTGTAGAAATAGATGTTGAAAGAAATGTATATATTTGTAATATCTATCAGAAAGCAACTTATTCGAACATATTCCTACATTTTCACAGTTATCACCCCTTCAAACCAAAAAGAAGTATGGTAAGGGGGCAGATGGTGCACCTTTCCACGTTTAGTTCTGAGTACAATAATTCTGAGAATGAATTGGAATATTTGATGAACTTATTTAAAGAGAGATATTACCCTGAAAAGTTATTGAAACAAATGTGACTGGAAATAATTAAAACGAGGAAGACAACATTTGCTCCCATTCTGACAGTAAGATTAAGGGACAACTACACATTTGGATGTTATATTACAGAAAATAACCTAATAGTTGGGGGAGGGGGGCAGAGAGAAAGAGCTATGTTAATACCTTACAATGTGCTGGCCCCCAGGCTGGTAAAAGTTATTTACAACTGTTGAAACTTGTTTTTTACAGACGAGTACAGGAATATATTGGGTGATGGCTCCAATGTAGTTACACTAGGGGCAGGAATATTAAGCATTGGCTAGAGGGTAATCCCATGGCACAAAGTTGTTATACAGCTTTTAAAATGATAAAATGTGGAAGTTGTAGGTACTGAAGGTTTATCAGTGATAGACTTTTTGTTATGGTCAACGGTGTTAACAGAGCCCTAAAGTATCCAGGCAGATGTAACTGTAACACCAGTATGGTGGTTTACTTGACAAGTTGTATTTCATGTGCTGAATTTTATGTGGGCAAAACTAAAAGAAAGTTAAGAGATATAATATACAAACACATTTACAACATTAAGAAATGTAGAAAGGCCAATGTACTCTATAAACATTCATTGGTTTGTGCATCCTTCAACAAATTCATTTTCTTCATTATTGAAAGGGTGGTATTAGATGATAGGGGGGGTGACCCACATAGTTTGTTGGAATTTAAAAAGTTACTTTGGCAAATCAGATTGAATGCCACAAAGAGTATAGGCATCAATGAGTATGCATATTTAATAGTTTTTTTTAAAAGTGAGAGAGAAAATTATATGCTTAGTACATGCTTTAATGTATTGGTTTTATTGCACATTTCATGATGACATGAAGTTTATAGTTGGTTTTAACAAAGATGGAATTTTTAAATTGATTATTTAATTATTCCACTGACATGACAGTTTGATAGTAGTTTATGTATAAAAAAGGTGATATCAGATTGATTAATGAACTCTGCGGAAGTCTCACATTACAAAATTTGTATTTCATGTTTTGAATTGCATTTTTAATAAATAGTTGGACACAGTTTAACAAGTGTTGTTTTGGTGCACATTCTACCAGTTTGCGGCTGGTGAGTCACAGTGCGGGGGGGTTTCACATCAACATGCCAGTTTTCAATATATATGATTCTGACTCTCACTACAGAAGCATGTAATATGTTTATCTTTTTTTCCAATTTTGGAGCATAATCAAGCCTATCCATGTACTACAACCATGCTGTGTGTACTTGGAAGGATGCATGTATTATTTATACATACTTTTGTTTAAAATGCTCTAAGGCATTACCTCTTCAAATAGAGACACAATGTATTATGGAAACCCTCTGAACAAAACATTGCATACACAGAACTCTAAACTGAAGAGTCTTTGAAAGTACACAACACTGCAATATTATTTTGGTAAATAGCCCCTACAAAATTCATTTAAACTATTTGTATTTAAACTTTAATCTATACCTCATTTGAATATAGACAACCCTAATTCATTTGATTTCAATAGTTTATAATTTCAAACTGCTCTAATTGGGAACTATAATTTAGTTATAATCCATGACTGGTTGTGGGTATCAGAATTTACCCATGGCTGGTATTAATGATCCTGAAGCCATAGCCCAAGTAATCAAACAAAGCCACTTGTGGATAAATCTTGTGATATCCAGACCCAACTGTGGCTTATTGCTATTAAACAATGACATTATTTAACAAAGAAATTGCTGACCTTTCATAAATAATGTCATTGTACAACAGCACTTTGGTGACCTTCCTCTGTTACTTTCTGATGTACTGGACTTGTTTATAGCACTTACATTCACACAGCTGTACAATACAGCAGTGCAGTGGAAGGGTAGTGACAGAGAACAGAGCAGCTCTGTATGGGGTTGTCTGTCTCATTATATTTCTCTTGCTGTCTGTCTTTTTATGTGGGAAGAATGAAACTAATGTTTGGCATTTTTGATTGACAGAAAGTCTAATGCATTTTATCAGAAAATGAAAAAGGTTATGAGGGACAGGAAACACATATAAGTGAAATCAGGATGCTCTGCAAACCCTGTGCAAATAAATGGTATGGTTATCTGCTGTGTGATTGATACTAGTACCTGTAAGCATACCTTTCAACTGTGTAAACCTTTGCAGAACATCCCTAGTTTTTGTCATATTTTGCCCTGCTCCTCATAAAATATAATAAATGTTGCCTTACTGAATATATCCCAATAGAAAGTGCAGCCACTGAGCAAAACTTTAGAGGCCGGACTTCTTTCCATTGGGATATGCTTGATTTACAATGTGCATACCAACTGGATGGCCACTGAGCACACAATCTTTTGCATATTAATTATGACATTGTATAATTTTCATTATTTGGGTCTATATATTAATTAGGTGATATGATAATTAGCTTTTTTTAATTTATCCTTTGTCGACTGGTTAGTCCTACCAGGCCAGTGGTCTCTTTTCTGGGGACACTTGAGGTAATACATGTACTTCAATGGGAAATTTGGCTAAGGCATCTGGGAACTTACCTTAATCTCGCATATGAGGACACTGTTGTTTGTAGCATATTCAGCTTCCTGGTTCTGCTCACAGCATAAAGGCAGCTCAGAGAAACAGGGAGCAGTATGCAGATGAACAGAGAGTTGGAGAACTCAGTCAGGAGTACAGAAAGGATTAAGGGAATAAGGCAGAACGCAGTTGAACCTCTGCAAAACAATTGGCAATGTGAGGAGATAGCAATGGAGGAGGTGAAAGGGAAAGATGACGAGAAGGTGGATAAACACAATGAAGTGTTGGTGAAGGAGGTTGCTCCTTCATAAGACACAGAGATGTTATTCCAATTAAAGTTATTCAAAGGAGAGGTGGAATCGCAATTGGAATGATTTGTTACAACCCTCCAGTTGAGAGGGTTGAGAGATGTCTACTTAAAAGACTTAATTGAGGAAAGTGATCCAAAGAGTGAGAAAGCTGTGTCATGGGGTGGGATAAAGGAGAGGATATAAGAAGAAGAAGTGGAAGACATAAGAATAGAAAAAAAAAAAAAAGAAAAAAGTTATACACACAAACCATTAAAGAAGGTGGAAAAAGGAAGAAAAAAAGTGAGATAAAAAGGAAGTTTCATGTTAGAATAAGCAGTAAGAAGGAATGGAAACTTGAGAGGTATGAAATATGACAATGTTATTAGACCATTGGGTATTTTGCACAGAGAGGTAAGAGCATTTATTCTTATTAATAAAGACTCTTTGTCACATTTTCTTTGAATCTGGACAGTGTATGGAAAAATCTTTAGAGTAATAAAAAAAATAAGATGATAATCCCTGGAAATTATATGTTGTATAAGCATTTAACAGAGAGACAAGGAAGAAAATATTTGTGCAGTGTCATACTGAATTAGAGAAAGAGACTTTGAGAGACTATTTAAAAATGGTGTGCAAAGATGTTATGGACATTATAAAAATCTGTAACAATAGAGGTTTATGGATGGTGGGTTGAGAATAAGTGGAAATAAGTGAATGCTCACTTAAAAACTGTCTTTGTTGAGATTAAAACAATGAATGTTCAATTAAGTGAATGTTCACATCAGTGAATTTTTCCATGGGGAGAAAAAGCATTTAGCCAACATTCAACCTTCACACACACACACACACACACACACACGCACACACACACACACACACACACACACACACACACACACACACACACACACACACACACACACACACACACACACACACACACACAACCACAGTATGCCAAACCCACCCAGTTCAGGGGGCTTCCCAACTATATATACCAACTCTGAGATCACAGTACAGTGGGGAAAAGGGCAAATTTCCCAATGTTGGCCAACTGCCTCCATTCCCTGTGTAAAACTTTGCTGATTTTTCTCATTTGCTTAATTGAAAATTGGCTGTTTTCATCCCTGTGAACAGTGGTTCATGAAAGTGAACATTTGATTATTTGAAGTAAAGCCTGATGGAAATAGGAGATTTGTAAAATATTGAGGTCTATCAAAGACATTTTTTTTGTGGTAAGAATGATCATTTATTTAGTAATTGTGACAAAAGAAAATGTTTTATTTGTGGAAAAACAGGTCATGAAGCTAAAAGATGTGAATAAAAATGTATAAAATGTGAGCAAATGGGTCATTCATGGATGGAGTGTAAGGTAAATGGAAAATAAATAGGGGAAGGGTTAGAAAATCAAGTGAAAGATGATGTTATAGAGTATAATATAGAAATAAGATAAGATGAAATAGGAAGGGAAAGTATAATGGTAAAGGTTGAAGAAGTAAGAATGAATGAGGGATACCAAAAGCAAGATAAAGGAAAGGAGGATGAAATTAGTAATTCTAGTGAAGAGAGGGATGTGAAGTGGGTGATGATGAAAAATAAAAGAAAATCTATCAGGAAAAGAGTTAAGAATATAAAATGTACATTTAGAAATATAAGTCTGAGAGAGAAAAAAGGAAAAGGATGAAAAGTATAAATATTTTTTCAGAATGTGAAAATCTTAGCTATAAATGTGAACAGTATAAAGAATGTTAAAAGAAACCAGTTTTTGCTGTTATTTTAACATTTAAATAAAAGGAAAGTGGTTATATCTTCATGTTCAGTGCATATCTCTGTGACTGGGACTGTCTTTGATTTTGTTTGGTTTGGAGTTATATAGTTGGGCTGACCAGTCGAGTGATTTTTTCTGAATGTTAAAAGAAGGTTATGTGTATTGGAATGGTGTGGGTTGCATAGTATGGATACTATTATATTCTTAGATAGGAGACATTTAACAGAGGGAGAAAAGCTACAAGTGAATGAATTATGGGAAGGTAAAGTAACATGGAATATAGGTGAAGATACATGTCCAGGTATAATAATTTTAAGTAGAAAATCAGTAGAAATTTTGGATTATACATTAGTGATATTAGGAATGACTATACTAGATATAAGATAGAAGAACCAAGTATATAGAATTATTGCAATATATGTGTATGTTGTACAAAAACAAAGGGAGATAATGTTTAGTAAGATTCTTAATTAAGTCATTATTAATATGTAAATAATACTGGTCGGAGATTTCAATTGTGATCTAAGACAAAGGAGCAAAGAAGGAGTAGATGTAAAAGTAATTTGTGAAATATTAAAAAGTGGAAAGTTTTACTTATTGTATAATAAAAAACGAATGCATAAAAGAGGCAATTTAAGGACAGAAACTAATTATTTTATGTTATAAGAGAGTTTAAAACTGATATATAAAAAGGGATAAAAATAACAGTGTTTTTAAATCATGTAGCGATTTGGATACTGTTACAAGAAAAGAGGGATATGTTAAAACAGGTAGAGGTATTAAAAGAATAAATGAAACATAACTAAATCAAAAATCAAAATGATTATACAATTATGGTTAGACCATATAGATATGAGATGGTTCTATAAGGATTGGACAAGTTGATGGGTAAGTTTGAAAGAAAAATACAAGAAAGAGGTTATAGGATGACTAAAGTTAAAAAAAGATCACAAGATAAGAATAAGTACAGTTGTCTGAGTCAACAAGCATTCAAGATTTAATAAATAATAGAGAAGGACTTGTGGAAAAAGAAAAAAAGGATTTATGAAATGAATCAAGAAAAATTAAAACATTACTATTTAAACAAATATATTTTCTTCAAGAAAAAAAAAAGGAGGCAGCACTGTACCTAAGTAAGTTAGTTAAAGAAAATAGGAGGATAATAACAGAAATAAGAAATGAAGAAGGAAAGATAGTGAAGATGCAGAAAGTAATAATGAATGCCATGAGGGAACATATTAGGAAAACATTTTCTGAAAGTAAAATGAATACAGGACATAAATGTCGTTTAAAGAAATTAACAGAAGAAGATAATGAAATATTAGAAAAAAGTTCACAATGAAGGAATTATTGAATGTCTTCAAGAAATATAATGTAGAATCAGCTACAGGACTTGATGGGTTTGAATATTTAATGTATAAGGAAATGTTAGAATGGCAAAAAATATTTTTAGAAGTATTAAATCTATGGTTAGAGGAAGGAATTGAAGATAAAAGTATATGCATGGTAGCGATGAAATTTATATGGAAAAAGGGGAACAATAAATATAAAAAAATGGAGACAAACTGTATTGAAAAATGTAGACTATAAGATATTCATGAAAATAATACAGAGAAGAATAGAAAGTAAAATATATATTATTGAATGGGTCTGTATTTGGAATAAACGGTAAAGGAAATCAGGAATTTGGTGATAAGGGAAGAGATAGATGATGTTCTGAATAGAAATGCAAACCTAAGAATTATGACAGGAGATGTGAGTAATATGTTATGGGAGATTTTAAAAGAATATAATGTAAGTAAGAAAATAATTAATATATTTATTTCAATGTACAAAAAGAATAAAGTGAGATTAATCATAAATTGGTAGTTAAGTGAAGAAATGCAAATACGAAGTGGTATAAGATAGGGGTGGGAAATTTTAAAAGAATATAATGTAAGTAAGAAAATAATTAATATATTTATTTCAGTGTACAAAAAGAATAAAGTGAGATTAATCATAAATTGGTAGTTAAGTGAAGCAATGCAAATAAGAAGTGGTATAAGATAGGGGTGTCCAACAAGTAGGATATTATTTGCTTTAATCATGAGTACAGTGGTTAACAAAGTAAGGTTAATGTTAAGTGGAGCTGAATATTTTACAGTAGAAGGATTTCAAGCACCACTAATGTTTTACTTTGCAAATGACATAGTATTAATTATGAAAAATGAAGAATGGATGGGAATAGCTATAGGAAATCTTGTTCAAGAATTGAAGGTGATTGGTTTAAGTATTAATAAAGAAAAAAGTAAAGGACTAGGATCGATGGATAAAATAGTAGATATTCAGTTTAATAAAGAAGAGTGTAAAATTTGGTAAGGAACAGCAGAGACATACACAGTGGAAAAGTATGATTGAGACAATTGGTAGGTTTTGGAGAACATATAAATTGACGTTTAGGAAAAAAGCATATTTAATTAACTTTGGTTATATTGGGTAAAACTGCATATTTAGCAAGAGTGTCTACAATGCCATGAGAGTAAGAAAATGGTTTAACGTCAGTGGTGTTTTCATTTATATGAGGTTCATGATTAAATCCAGTTAAAACAGGAATATTATATGTAAAAAAAATCTGAAAAAAGACTGGGGTTAATTTGTCCAGTTGTGTATATAGCATCAATGAATTTATATAAATTCCAACATAAAAAGACTATTGTCAAAACTTAAACCCACCAAACTCGCAGCTGACAACCTCCCCTCTGAATACTTGAAAATTGCATCTGATTCACTAGCCTACCCAATTTCAATTCTAATCAACCATTCCATAACAGAAGGCTATGTTCCCTCAACATGGAAAATATCCCACATCATTCTCCTCCACAAAGGCACCCCCCTCCACCGACATCTCCAATTACCGCCCCATTGCTATCCTCTCCCCTCTCTCCAAGATACTTGAAAAATGTATCAACACCCAGGTCTCTAACTACCTCCTAGCTAATAATCTCCTCTCCAAAACCCAACATGGTTTCAGGCCATATCACAGCACTACCTCTGCTCTGCTCTCCTTCACCAACACTATACTTCATCACAAAAACAATGGCCTCTTCTCTATTGCCATATTTCTAGATCTCTTAAAGGCCTTTGACATGGTATCTCATGAGCTACTACTCTCTATTCTCCCCAACCTCTCCTTCTCACAACCAGCCTGCAACTGGTTCCACAGTTATCTACATGGACGCCAGCAATCAGTAATCTGGGACAATAACACATTACCTCACCTCCCAGTTACTCTCAGAGTACCCCAAGGGTCTATTCTTGGCCCTCTACTATTCTCACTTTTCACTAACAACCTACATACTGCCACCACACAAGCATCTCTTATACAGTATGCAGATGACTCTACTCTCATTTGCTCTGACACCACTCTACCAGAACTACAACAAATCACACAAGAATCATTCTCTTCTGTAGAAAGCTGGCTATCCAATGCTCAGCTCATACTCAACCCAAGTAAGACAAAACGTCTCTTGTTCCAACCTTCCAAAGCCACCCAAAACACCCCCCACTTCAATATTCTTGCCAAAGACAATACCATCATCTCTCTATCAGAACACACAAAATTACTTGGTGTGGAAATAGACAACAAACTTAGAATTGACACCCACATATCTCTCACAATAAAAAAGTTCACAAGAAACTTGATGCATTATATCGAAGCTGCCATTTTCTAACCAAGGCAGCTAGAATCTCCATAGCCAATTCCCAGCTAATCTCCACCCTACTGTATGCATCCCCGATACTTACCAACCTTAGACAGACAGACCTACACAAGCTGGATGCTTGTTACAACAAAATTGCTAAATTTGCCACTGGAACCTCCTACTGCAGCCATCATTGTATCTCCCTTAAAGAACTAAACTGGCTAGAACTCCCACAACTCCTTCACTTTAATCAACTCACCCTCGCTCATAAACTTATTAACCACCCCCTTAACATCCCTTCCCTTCAAACCCTTCTCCAACCCTATCACCCCACTAGGCCCCTAAGATCAAGCAACAAAAATCAACTCACTGTTATCAAACCCAAAAACTCAGCAGGAGAAGCCATATTTTCATGTACCAGATCTAAACTTTGGAACAATCTTCCACCCTCTATAACTACTCTACCTTCCAGCAGCCTTTTCAGGACTGTGCTTAAATTCCACTTAAATTTGCACTGGCTTTGTCCTTGTTCTAATCCAGACTAACACCCCCACCCTTACCCTCCCACCTAGACTCTTAACTCAACTATACTACCGCCACTTCTAACCACAGTCAGAAAAAGCTAGTTGTCTTTACATACTTTAACATCTTGTCTGACAATGTTGTTACTAATATTATAAATGACAAGAAACTATCTTAATTTGCAACATTTTCTGTATCTACTGTTGATAATATCTTGTTATTGTATTAAAGCCAACAACCTGTAATGTTGTTTACTATTGCTGCAACTCTATATCTCTGTCATGTACATGATGTGGAGCTTTTCTCCCCAGGCATCCGCTGAAAAAGGACCTGCGTCCAGTCGGAATTTCCCGGTAAATAAATAAATAAATATAACGTTTTGCAATGATTAAAGGAAAAAGATGATAAACTGATAATGAGGGTAATGGAAAAATATAAAGAAATGTGGGAAAAACTTAAATATCTAAAAAGAGGGAAAGGAGATTTAAGTACCGGGATAAAAATTATCAAGGGAAATTGCTATTGTGGAAAATTAGTATGGACAATGTAGAAGAAAATAGAAGGGAATGGTATAAAATGTGATGATTAAATACTATGATGTATTTCCATGGAAAAATTTGGCAACAAAACAATAAGTAAATAAATAAATAAAAGCTATAAAAGCAAGATTGGAATGAGAGATCTGTGGAATGTACAGATTTTTTGTGAGATTAATGATAAATACGTTACCAGTAAAGGTGAATATGAGATATAAAAATAGAAGAAAGAACTTGTAGTTACTGCAATGAGACATACTACATAACATGTTTTCTCCGAAATGTGAACGAGTAGAGCAATTATGTCAAGAAATATGTGAAAAAGAAATTATAAAAGGTTTAAAAGTTGGAAGGTATATATGGATATTATGGTGAAAAGAGACAAGACAATGCTAATAATTTAGGTAAAAATGTTTTGTATAATATGGACTACGTGGAATGAAAGGTTAAATGAGATAAAATATAATGGTAAATAGATATTATCACAGATTTTAGAAAAATATGGTTTTAGTGTGGAAATAAAAAAGAGTGGGGGATTTAACAAAGGAAAGAACAAAAGTTATTGAATTGAAAATGTTATAAATAAGGTTAAAAGTGTAAATAGTTATAAATAATTGTAAAATAAACTGTATATGTGGTATATATGATGTATATAATGAATATGATGGATTTTAATAAAGGACCCCTACTCTTTTCAATAGGTGCCATGGGATTTTTTTACATCCATTTGAGCTACCACCATCTCAAGCAGATGGAACCTTGGTTTAACATCTCATCTAATTGACAACATACTCAAGAGTGTAGCAACTCAGTAATGATACACTGCACTGTCCAATCATGTGGAGTGGGAACAGAACCCACAACTTTCTGGTATTCTTTAAGGAAAAGGGGAATAGAACAAGCACAGAGTCATATAGACTAGAAAGTTTACTATCTTGTTGTGGAAAAATAATGGAGAAGATTATTTTGGCTAAATTATTGTTAGAATTGAAATGCTGGGACTTGAAACCATATATCAGTATGCATATGTTGAAAATAGATCTAAGAGCAAGTGAACACAATGTTCTATAATAATGCAATAACATGAATGAAAAATTGTACTTAATGTAATTTATATATACTTAACTTCAGCCTTGATAAGATGGATAGCTGCATGGCTTACCATTAGGACATGGCAAATATCATACAGCAATGGGACAGATGACATTCTTGGTTACAGTCAAGGTGACCCACAGGACTCTGTCCTAGGTCCATAAATGTTTAGTTTGTATCTTTCAGATCTATCTTTCTGATATGAGGTATTCTATAGTCTGTATGCAGATGACTTGAAAATGGGTAAGCTGATTACATCTGTTACAGATAGGGCATGTCTACAAATGAACTCAACTAAACTGACCATTTGGGCACAGCAGAATAATTTGCTGATAAACACATAAAAAACTAAGCATATGACATTTGGGCAACATACATTGAAAGGTGAATATTTAATGTAGCACACAGTGATAGAAAATGTGGATTAATTTAAGGACCTGGGTATATGGGTAGATCCAGCTTTTAGTTTTTCTAATCATATCAACCAATTGGTTAATGATAGTTATAAGCACTATAGGTTGTATGGAAATCAGAAATGATAAAATCATTGTTTGTTACTTATATTTGGCTCAAACTCAAATTAGGAATATGGAAACCTTATAAGAAAAAAAATAATGAGTAAACTGGAAAGTCTACAATGGAAATATATCAAGGGCATCTGTGGAAAAATATTATTCACTAAGCAAAATATTCTCTATTTCTCATAATAGGGGCTTTAGTTAAAGCAGTCAGTACCTGATCCTTTCCATCTGACTTTGCCAGATTGAACTCTGTTACTATGTCCATCAGTGGTTATCCTCTTGTGATGCAAGAACACATCTGTTTTGCATTTGACTGCACTAGAAGGAATCAGTATCATACAAAACGGACTGCCACAAGTGTAGATTTTTTACCAGATACATTTAACGGTATCTGAAAATTGGAGCAAGCACAGTTATATTACTTTTATTAACTTTATGTTTGTCATCTTCTAAATGAGGAGTGTTCAGCAGTTTTATAGGGCTGGAAAGTTATATGGTATGACAATTCAAATGAATTCTTAAACAAAGAATAAAGGCAAGTCAAAATGCAGTTTGCTGCTTTGCAATGACTATATATATGTAAGCAATGTGTTTCCCCAAAAGAAGCAGCATTGCTTTGATTAATACAGATGGATATTTAAAATGGCCCAGCATAATAGGTTCATAGGCAGGTACTAGGCTATCGGCCCAAGGGCCTACGTAAGACTAGCCAACAAGGTTCCCTGGCTTATGCCACCCAAGAAAGTTATTTTATCCCCGGGGTGTATTTCCTATTTCCCATCCACTCATCAAGATTTTTCTTGAAGAGTGCTAATGAAGAACTTTGCTTGACATAGATGGGTAGCCTGTTCCAGAATATGGGAAGTCTCTGGAACAGGAATCTATCCCTCCAGCATATCCTGTTTATTGTGGTGACAAGGTTTAGGTCCCTAGAGTGTGTAGCTTGGAGGGATTTGGATTTCTTTAGGTGTAGCATGTCCAACAACTCTGGGTTTGACATAGCTTTATATGTTAGGCAGAGATACCTCGGAGTAGACAGTATGCTATGGAGTAAAGCTGGATTTTTTTGAGGCGGTCAGTGTAGGGCATTTCTTTGAGGCCAGTAATCCTCTTTGTGAGGTACTTCTGCCGCCTTTCCAGCTGCTGCAGATGTCTTGTGAGGTACATTCCAAAAGGGGCATTGTTCTCTATAATGGGTCTAATGAGTGTCGAGTAGAGGCGAACAATGACCTCTTTTTTCCTGGATGAGAACCCTTTTATGATGAAGTGTGCCATGTAGAAGGACTTTCTGACTACTGTGGCGATGTGACTATTAAAGGAGAGACTACTGTCCACCTGGCTCCCAAAGTCTCTTATCACGCATTCGGTGTTAATGTTAAGTAGATTGCTGCCTATGTGGTAGTTCATGGGTACAGAGTTTTTACCAAAGGGGATGACACTGCACTTTTTGGCATTGAGCTTGAGGCCATGGCTCTAACACCAGGCATCTGTCCCAGTGAGGCCCTTCTGTAGGATGTTCACATCATTTGGGGACTTGACTATGGCTCCTAGTTTGCAGTCATCTGTGAACTTCATTAGCCAGAGGCCTTCTGTGTTAGCCTGTACTTCAGAGAAGTAGATACCAAACAGGAGAGGTCCCAGGACAGAACCCTGTGGTACTCCACTTGTCACTGCTTTGAGGTCAGATTTGGAGTCTGCAACTTTTACAGTGTGGGCTCTGTCAATGAGCCAATTGGCAACCCATCTTGTGACGTAGGGATTTATACCTAGTTTAGTGAGTTTAGCTATAATTCCAGAATGGGGGATGGTGACAAAAGCCTTGGTGAGGTCAAGATAGGCTGTGTGAACCACCTTACCCTCATCTACGGCTTTGGTGACTGCCTCAAAGAAGTCGATCAGGTTCAGGAGGCATGATCTGCCTTTCACAAACCCGATCTGGGTGGGATCCAGAGTTTGGAGGTTACCAATGTCTTTGTTTATGAATTCCATGATGATACGTTCCATGGCCTTGCAGACCAGGCTTGTCAGGCTAATAGGTCAATAGTTCCTGGGATCAGTGGTGGCTCCCCCTTTGTGGAGTGGGATAACTGTTGCTGTGCACCATTCAGTGGGCACAAAGCCTGATGCGAGGCTATTATTGAACATGGTGCTTAAGTGGGGAGCCAGTTCATTCTGAAGTTCGTGTAAAACGCAGCCTGAGATGTTGTCCAGTCCCATGGGCGCTGTGTTCTTGGCTTTAGAGAGTGCAGCTTTTACCTGCGTAGTTGTGATTACAGGGACCCTGCATTCTTCTTGTATAGATATGGGCCCTTTAAGGGGTGAGAGGGGGGCTAAAGATAGCACTGAACCTATCTGCCAGGATGTTGGCAATATCAGTTGGTTCTGTAATTTTTGTGCCTTTGTGCTGTAACTCAGTGCAGATCTGGGTGTTGCCATCAGGATTCTTGACATAGCTATAGAATGCTTTGTGGTTGTCCTCGGAATTAGTGGCGATTTTGTTTTCATAGCTATCTTTGGAGGATCTTATAAGGGATCTCAGCTTCTTACTGAGGCTGACCAGAGAGCTCCTCCACTCATGGAATTTTACTCTCTTTTGCAACAGTTTCTTCCTTCTGTTGTACAGTTTGTTTATGGCAGGGGACCACCAGACTGTATTCCTTTTTTTGGAGGATACCATCTTGGTTCTGTTTGGGATAGCACGATCCATGCACTCATGTAAGTGCTTATAGAGTGCATTTGTGTAGGATTCAGCAATTGTAACTGTATTGTCCATCTGCATGGGTGTCATGAAGTTCACCACTTCTGTCTTAAGAAGCATGAAGTCGGCTTTGGAGAAATTTTTTACTGTGGTTTCCTTAATGGGGGGTGGGGGTGGGATGTGGATATCGAGGGTGATTAGCTTATGGTCAGATCGGACCAATGAGGAGTTGACTTCAGGTGTGGAACACCAGTCACTCATGTTGGCAATGACTAGGTCTAGGATATTGTTGCCCCTGGTGGGGGTGTGGATACGTTGATCCAGGGCATTGGAGTTTATGAATTCCAGAAAGCGTTGAGCTAAGGAGTTGGTACATGAGTAGTTTTCCCAGTTAATGGTGGGGTAATTGAAGTCGCCCATTATTAGGGTGTTTGGTTGAACCCTAATATTTTCCAGTACATCAAGAAAAGAGGATTGGGAATCCTGGGGCATGGTGGGGGATCTGTAGCAGGCTACAGTTTGGATTGCAGTTTTGCCCAGAGTTAGTTGCACTTGGATAACCTCGGATGCATTATGCTGAGCAACTAGCCTGGAGGTGTGGATATCCTTAATGAATATGGACACACCTCCGTCTTTGGTGTTTCAGTCCAGGTTATATGGCCGAAAAGTGTGGTATGAGTTATAGCCTGGTAGTGCAGGGGTGCTCTCTGTAGCCTTGAACCAGGTCTCAGTCACTGCACAGATATCGATGTTCTCCATTTTAAGGAAGGGTGGCCTAATGGTTAAGGTGTTTGTCTTACAAACACAAGGTGCAGGGTTTGAGTCTCACAAGGGATAACTGGCTAAGCTTGAAATGACTCACAGAGGCAGTAGCCTAGTACTAAAGCTATGAACTAGGAGTGCCTCGAGTGAGTGCATTTTGAGATTTAGACTTCTATCATGGAGTAGCATTTCCATCAGTTTTTGCTTGCCTGTTCCTGTTATGGTGGTGAATTTGTTATTTGAACCTTGCCTAAAAAAGGCACTATAGGGGCAGCAAGAGCCTTAGCCAGTATCCAGAATCCCAGAAGCAACAGGTGCAGGCCATCTGTGGCAAAGCATCGTGGTCTGTCGACCATGTCATCCCAAACAGACAGATACTGGATCCCCTTAGAATGACACCAGAAGCTTAGCCAATTGTTGAAGTCAATCATTTTGTCCTTGTACTGCGGTATAATTCTGGGTGATGGCAGAATGCTACTCAGGGCTAGGGTTATACCTGCCTGGGCTACAAGATCGGAGAGCTCTTCCATGTCTCTTTTCATGTAGTCCAGGGAGGTACGTCTCAGGTCATTCACACCAACATGGACAATGACAGAGTCATATTTGTACTTGTTGTGGAGTGACCTGAGTGCGTGGGTTATGTGGCGGATCCTGGCACCCGACAGGCAGCTGACAGTAACCTTCTCCTTGTTTAGCCTGGTGAGTAGGATATCAGTGTGTCTGACTATAGAGTCACCTATGACTAGTGTGTTGGGTATGTTGTTTTGCCTTGTTGGCTGTGGTTGAGTGACACACTGAGTCTGTGGGCTATGTGTCATTTGGGTTGTGTTGGGGGATGGATGTTGCTTGCGTTTCTGCTTTGGAGGTCTGTTGCTTAGACAAATTATTATTGAGAGCCTCTGTGAATGTTTTTGTGTTACTATGTGTGGATTTTGGTGGTGTAGATTTAGTGAGACTATGTGATGAGTGTGGTGTGGTGCAAATATTTACCTTCTCTTCATGACTGTCAAGTTCAGTCTTGGTTGGAGAGAGCATTACCTCCAGTTTGACTAGATAAGTGCATCTCTCACAGGTTGTAGTGTTGGGTGGTAGGAGGAGAGGGTTGTCTGTGTACATGAGGCAATTTCTACATTGCCTCAAGATGTCCAGATTCATCAGATAGACTGGAGAGAACACTGGGAGCTGACCCTTGGACATGCCTGAATAAAAAACTATTTTCCTCTAGATAAGTGAGGAAAGTGAGTACAAGAGTTGTTTTTCTCTAAGCTAGTGAGAAAAGTAAGTACAAAAACTGTTTTCCTCTAGGTAATGAAGAAGAGTGAGTGCTATAATAATTAGTAGCTTATTTAGTGCTTACAAGTTCTGAACAAGTGCTGAGCATGAATAAGCAAAATAGTGAAAAGTAATGTTAATATTAGTGTCAACATCATGTTTTGTCCACCACTGTCAAAGCTCACCATTCTTGCATTCCCTTCAGGATGTTCAGGGAATGTTACCAAAGTCTTCTCGGCACACCCTTCTCTGCAGGTGGCAGTCTCATGGATGCCCTTGGTATATTTCTGCTAACATTCTCCTGTATTTTTCCATTACAGTGAAAGTCTGTATAGCAACAAGCAATTTCTCTTGCCCATACATTTTCTGCTGAATGTAGTAAGTGCAAATTAAACTTACTTCATCATCTCACAAAAATGGAAAGCAGTGGTAATCCAGAAGGCCTGAAACAAGTCTGGTATCTCATCTATGACCCAGAGGGTGACAGGACTAACAAGAAACAGAGTATAAAGGGTTAGTTCAGATAAAATCACTTTAACTAGCAGATCAAGGAGACTTTCTCTCTCTGTCTCTGATACCCTTCCTGTGGGATGAATAAAACCTCCTAGTTGAAGTTTCAAGTAAGTAGGTATGAGTGTTCTTACTCTAATCTTAATGATCTTGCCTTTACTATCAAAAAATTGGCAAGTAGGACATAAATTATATTTACGTAATAAGTAAAGATCATAAAAAAGACAGCAGGATTTAAAATTAAATATGAAATTAAATTTGACCACTGTGTTTCTGCCATATTTGCTTGAGTGAGACCATTATATTCCATCATACCTCACTGATATGAACTGTTACTAAATATAATGTTGGATTTTGTCAGAGCTGTATCTATGGTGGGGAAAAGGTGACAGTTGTTTCTGGTGCAAGCTGTGAAGGGGAGCTGGGGGTGTGCAGTACTGACATTTATAAATTAATGCTTCTAATGCATTTTCAGTCGTGGCTGAAGTGGTGTGTCTGCTGATATGGTGATTTAATGGTAGAAAACTGCTTTTTTTTTTTTTTTGGTCTTCAGTTTGGAGAATACACTATAAGACTTTTTTTTGGTCTTAACTTTGAGTTGGGGGAGTGATATTGTGGGGATCTGTACAAGGTGCCGGATAGTCAAACAAGCCACCTGAAAGAATTGTACAACTACAATTACTTCTTACACAAATTCTAGGATTATGAAATTTGAGGGATTCAAAAAAGAATTCAGGAACCGTGATTGTATTTTATGTCTTATAAGTTAGTGATGATTTATGTCTGGTCTGTAAGGCAATGGCTGATCTGGTACTGCTTTTAGGTTCAAAGATCAAGGTTATGTTAACAAACTACAGGTCAAATTAAATTTTGCAGTTTCTATTAATAGCTGCAGACCAATTATATAAATAATTGTGAACTTCCAACCTCACTTTAAATTCAGGAATCAATAATGATTCACTTCCTTCTCTTGGTATTAAATTCAACAAACTTACCACACAAATGTAAAAAAAAATCTCTGAGTTGTTTTGAGATGTCACATTTTTAACAACATCCATAATTTGCTGTTAATAGTATTAATACCGTTATTAACAAAATTCAAATTTAAGACAGAGGTCAAATTTTTATTATGAAGACTTGTAAACACCATCCCTCATTAGCTTGTAGTTTCCAAAAACAGTTTTAATTCTTCCTGTGTCCTTCTGTATGATAAAATCCTAAATGTGTCAACCTTCCTAGTGCTGGGCTTTTACATGCTTTCAAGTGTTGACTGCTGTTCTTTTAATATGCATGCAAGAACTAGCACCTGTTCAATATATAGCCTAATAAAGGCAATATAAAAAGGTATCGAAAGTTGGAGGGATCTAAATATTACACCAGTTAGTATTTATCTTATTATCTAGAAAGCTTTTTTGCAGATATATTGAACAAGGTCATCAAAGGAAAAATCCCTACTAACATGCCCTGGTATTCGGAAATAATTAACCAGTTGTGGTAACCAGTTTTGTATGAAGAGAGGTCTTGTACAGGGCTGGGAGTGGGAAGTAATACAGAGATACACTGAGTTCAATCGTGACATGCAGAGAAATACTGCAGCCAGCATGATATGCAAATAATGGAATGAGCAACATTAATTAAACAAATGGTGATCACAATACAAATTAGGGTAAACAATAGGGCAGCTTAATTCAGAAATGTATATATTTCACGTTTCAAGATACTACTATGAGAGTTGCTCTCTACAGTAAAATCCTGGGATTGTGGGAGAGGGAGAGAGAGAGACTGAGAGACTGGAAAAACATTTGTAAGGTAGCTTCCACATTAGTAAATACATATGCTTAAGAGGCTGTTACCACTGCTGGAAGTCACAGAGGTGCATGCCATCACCCTCAGTGCACTCAAGTCATCAATTTGCACCTAAAATACCATGCACTCCATGACACATAAATAGTGCACCATGACCCATGTGGATACATGTAACATGTAGGTCCTAAATGAGATGTGTCACCCTCATATGCCGCATATGGAATGCATGGTGTACCCATCTCTGTTAGCATTAATATATATATGCCATTGAGAATATTAGCTATGGGGATTTTCAGAAACCAAAATGGGGGCGTGGTGAGTATACCTCAGGCATCTGACTCCATACTACTCTACCAGTGTAGGCATTTTATGTCATAGCCCATTTCCTTGAAATACTGGGACCCATTGAAGTCACCTTCATTGCAATAAAGGACCTACCGGGGGGTCAGTGACAACAATATAGAAACCAAAATGGGTTCCAGTCCATCAGCTACAAGGTGGTCTATAATACGCAGGGTATAATATGCAATGTGTCTTCAGGCCACCCAAGCAGTACCCTATATTCCTATGTCTGACACATGTACACCTTATTTCAGTGGTTGATGCAGGACGATTTTTGTCATAGGACTTTCTTATTGCTAATGCTGGATATGTCCTGGAGCCATGGCTAATGACATCAATTAGAAGCTCATAGATCATGGTAGATAATGTATACAACACTGCCCTGAAACAGACACAAATTATTGTTGAACATCCGCTCAGACTGCTACTGGCCTTGCTTCTACTGCCTAGATGTCTCTGGTGGTGTACTGCAGTTTGACCCAAGGATGTAGTAAAACATTTACAAAGCATGTGTATAGTACAACACATTGTTACAGAGACAAAGGCAGACATCAAGGGAGAGACATTCAGGAGGAAGCAGTTCTACAGTAAGCAGCCATGGAGGTGTTGGATAAGAAACCGGTGGAGGAGTCAGCTGCAGGGGCTGACTATACAGGATGGAGGTGGACACATCTGGCCATGGCATTGGCTAAAGGCAACATCTGGTTCATAAATGTGGGCCAAAATAAGCATAACATGTAATAGTTAAAGTGATGCATGCAATACTACTGCAAGGCTGTGCTATACCATATGTGAACTAACCGCGCTGTGCATGAGACACAGGCTACCCAAGTAACAGTCGTTGCCATATATGCACAGGTGAGGAGGAATACAGTGACAGGTGTCAACAATGAGTGGTATGTTTTGTGTGTGTGTGTGTGTGTGTGTGTGTGTGTGTGTGTGTGTGTGTGTGTGTGTGTGTGTGTGTGTGTGTGTGTGTGTGTTTTAAGGTTATTGCTATGTGTGTGTTTGTGAAGCATGAGTGGGTGAGTATGGGTAGCCTTAAGACAAGCCAGGGAGGGGGTGTTGCCTCCAGTGTCTTGTGACTGCATGTGGTGGACATTTCTTGATGTGTTTGTGTGTGGGCAGGGCTGCATGGACATATCTCCAGCAGATGATGCTGCGCTGTGCTGGGGTCTAATTTACAGACTAGGGCACCCAAAGGAGATGCATGTGCCGACTGTTCATGTTTCCATCTATGGTGCTGCCCTCTCCTAGGTGGATCACAGGCATGATCCATAACATTCACAAAAGATGGAGAGTTCCATGAGCACAAATGTAAGGATGCATTAAAGGTTGTCTCAGCACAAACTCCCTGTCCGTGTCTGCAGCAATGATTCCCCGCAGTACCCTGAACACTGGATGGTAGTGCGGAGTTGCTGGTCCTAGACTATGTCATGTCTCAACAGTGAGCTTCTCTATTGGAGGTGGAAGTGGAAGTGAACTGACTATAAGAAGAGTGTTGGCCATTAGGAGTGGCCACGCAGAGATACCTGCAGCAAAGAGATTCCCTATGATGCTTGTCCATTATGTTGCACACATGGTCTAGGCATCATGCAGATCAAAGGCCTGTACCCACCAACTATGAGACCTATAGTAGTGGGACAGGGCTGGGTCACTGAAACATTGTCAGTCTTTTTAGAGAAAAAACTTAGACCTTTGGTTAGTGAGACTACATCCATCTTGAAGGATACTTATGAGTTGCTTGAGTGTATAAGCAACTATTCCCATGCAAATTTGGATGAATTACTATTTGTGACTTTGGACGTAAAGAACTTGTTCACTGCCATACCCAATACTTTTGGCCTAGAAGCTTTGAGGAACATTATAAATAAGAGCCAGAAGTTTAATACCAATGAAGAGGGGCTGTTATGTGCCATCATGGAACTTGTTTTCACTAACAATGTTTTCAAATTCAGGGACCAGCTATATTTGCAGCAGTGGGGGGGTAGCCATGGGCACCCCCTGCACCAATACTTACGCGAATTTAGTGATGTTGTATTGGGAACAGAGGTTTTTATTCAAACATGATAGCTTTAAGAAGGTTAGCCTTTACAAACGGTTTGTGGATGATGTTCTTTTATTTTGGCATGGGAATACACTCGAGCTTCTCACCTTCATAGAACAGTTAGAATCTACTACTGATTTTCTGAATTTTACAATAAGTCATGACACACACAGTATAGATTTTTTAGATGTGAAGCTTTACAAGAATATAGACCACAAGATTGAGACAACCATTTTCAGGAAGGGATGCTGGAGAAACACCTTACTCCAGTTCGACAGCATGCATCCTAGATACGTATTTGACAGCATAATGAAGAGCCAATTCATCAGAATCAAGAGGCTATGTCACAATAGTGTTGAACTAGATAAACAGAGTAATTTCTTAGAACAGTGTTTTCTGAACAGAGGTTATGATGAAGAAAAGGTTAGGAAGGTCAAGAACCAGATTTCATTTAATGAACAGACAGCTCTTAATGGAAATCATACTAGAATGTCTGGATATCATGGCAAGAAGCTCTTTGACAATTCAAGAGTTAGAATTAATCTTAGATATACTAGTGATATTCATCATATTAAAGACATTATTCTTAGCAATTGGCATGTTCTTTTGACTGATCAACGGCTAGCAGCATTAGTGGGCTCCACACCATCTTATACATTTCGCAATAGCAAGAACCTTAGCAGACTTTTATGTGTAGAGTCGAATACTGTCAGCAAGGACATAAGCATTAACAAGAATATGAGGACAGGAACCTTCCCTTGTAATAAGTGTAGTATATGCACTTTGATCACCACAGTTCAAGAATTTGAGCATCCAGTTTTGAACTATAGGTTTGAACCCCATCAAACTGTTACATGTGAAAGTAAGAATCTCATTTATTTGGCTACTTGCCAGAGGTGTACAGCGTTCTATGTAGGAATGACTACTAGAACCTTGAGAGAGAGGGTGTTGGAACATGCTTTAGACATTAAAAAATGTGACACCAAGAATGCTTTAGCTAAACACATTTCCAACAACTCAACACATTCATTTGTATTCAGAGTTCTACAAACAGTCTTACCTAATTCTAGAGATGGGGATAATTTTAATGATTTAGAATTAGTAGAACTTTCTTGGATTTTTAAACTTAAAGCACACTATGAACCAGGTCTTAATCAATATGTCAGCATTAGGGCTCCTTTGAAAGGACGCAGTGCTAAGTGATTTTTTAACAACATTTGATGTTGAAAATTGAGTGAATAGATATACTATATACATTTTTTATCATCGAAACAATTCATATATAGATGTCTGCAAGCATTTTACACATTCTTGATGTTTTATATATATTACTGATTTGTATATAGTGTTAGTTTAGACAGACTAATAACTTTCACATGTTCAACATAGACATATCAGTTAATCATACTTTGATTCATGGTCTTGTTATGTATTTATGAGTTATAGATATATGCTTAGATATATATATTTTTATATACATATATTTCAATAATACATATATTTATTACGATATTTTAATGCTTCACATACTTTAACACATCTAGAATTTGATTTTGTTTGTGAGATTTTATTCTGCATATGAGGCTGAGTTATCCTGATTCAGTTGTTTTATATCTCACTGCACTGGTATTTATAGTGCTTATTTGATACTGTTGCCTAACAATAAGTGAGTTACACATTTGGACTCATTTTCATTCATTTGATTCAGACACATTTATTCACTCACATTTGTATTTATATATTCATATTTATTTATTTATATAATAATTTTGATAATTTTACACGTTTATATATCTACATATTCACATTGATATCTATATTGATTTTTATACTTGCTTATATGCCATGCTTTTATTACTATTGATGGTCTGTTTAATATATGTCAGGCTTCTACAAGTGTAGTAACACTATGCCCATGGTCTATAGGATTTGGCATTATAGTACTCACTTAATATTAGCATTTTTGCACATGTATCATATGTTTACAGGATATATTTGATGCACAGTTTTTAGAATATATATTTACATTAATATGAGATGTATGCATAAGAGTTTTACAGGATACGTTGCTTCACAATTTGTCATTGTTGTTCAACAACTTTTTTAAAATATTTAACTGTTTAACTTTGTCTTTTTAGAATTTTTAACTGTTTAACTTTGTCGTTTGACTTTAGCAGCAGCACTTACTACTGCGCTGTTTCTTTTAATCAAATGACTTTAAACATGTGTTTAGGATTAGATTGATTAGATTAACTAATTAATTGATTACTTTAGGAATGCCTATATATACATTTGAATTTTAAGTTGTTAGTTGTAAGGATCTGAAGAAGCGTGTCTTAGCACACGTGAAAGCGCTTGTCTGTTTATATTAAATATTTCTTCCATTCATTGTGGTGGTCGGCTTCCAGTTTGTTTCTACATATTTGCTTTATTTATTTTTGGAGCAGACCTTTGGGCTACAGCGACTGTGTGTTCTTGGATCATGCAGATCATATACTACTCCAACTAGTTCAGCTATGGTTATGTTGGTTTCTGTCTGTCCATGTATAATGGTGCATCACAAACACTGAGTAGGCACTAAGATCAGGAGGGGCCATTCCCATGGCATTGTCAATCTCAGGAGTTGGCATGCTGGTGGCTGACAATGCCATTCCCATGGCATTGTCAGCCACCAGCATGCCAACTCCTGAGGTTGTCCTTACATTTAATGGAGCTTGTAGGACACAATGGTGTCTTGTTGCTGGAGAGTTGCCAACCCATGGGCTAATATTTTGTCCACATCCTGTCCATGAGTGGCATCCTGTGTCCAACGGGTAGGTTGCACAGGTACAAGGGCTGTGTCCTTGGAAGGCAGATTAGGATATGACAAACATTATTGAGTCTCCCACTGAAATGATGACCCTGACTCTGTTAGGATTTGACTGCAACCATCATTAGGCCCAGACAGTTTCCTAACATCTCACATGGCTATATTCACTGTAGAGGAACCTGAAAATGCAACACCTGTGAAAACACATAAGCTTTACCAAGTCTATGGAGGATGCCTTCACCAATAACAGTGCAGTGAAACTACTTATATACAACAGAGTGCTATGGAAAAAATATGGTTAACCTTAAGCAGTCAGCCGTTATACTTGTAAACCCAATGCTCATCTATCTATAAGGAAGTCATGCTCATTACTTGTACGATCCTGAACTGGATGACAACCACTTGGGTGTTTACTGATGGATACTTGAGGTTGCATGTGCAATTTGGCACCCATAGTCCAGCACTCCACAGTGACAGCAGACATCTGAACTCCCTTATGGAACATCAGAAAGAAATGCAAAGAACTCATTAATGTCTATTAATAGTTTGTTGCCGATCCCCACCCATGGCTCTCTGCTCCTGTACCAAGCCAGTTGCCTTGATGCATGTCTGTGTGTTTATATCAGAGACTTTTTTATGAACCTGTTCACATGTCAAATTCTGGCCACCAACAGCATTAATCTTCTCTATAAAATCTCACCAGACACACCCATGGAAGACTTGGTCAGATCCCTCATTGCAGAACATCTGCCAACCATGGTCACAGAGGGCTTTCAGCAGGATATCATTCTTTGCTTGGTAGATGTTACTCTTTTGGTGATGGTCACCTTCAGGTATGATAGCCTGGGATATCAAATAAATCTAGATTTACACTGGTGGTAGGTCATACAAGCTATACTCATTTTCAGTAACAAGCAAAACTGCTTAGTGTTGGCATGACCCCTGTTACATGGCACAAATGATGGGGGACTACCCATGTACACAGCTGCTATCTATGCGGAGGTTGGTATGGTGAGTTACATGGGGCAGATGGAGTCACATTATCATGAGCAGGAAACCTTGTGGGCCTACAGTTTTTCTGGGACAGCTTATATCTTCTACATATTCATGGGCCACATTGCAATCATATTGCCACTATGTGAACTGTAGGGAGTTGCGAGTGTTGTGAAATGGACCTTGTTATGCCCCCAAACTGTGGAAGTGCTACAATTCCAGAAGAGGATTTGAATGACATTGTTTGACAGCCTCCATGCTGGTAGCACACAGCATGCTTGTCAACTTCATTGTGCCCAATCCAGCACACTTAACTTGTATAGGACAACTGAGGGTAGTATGTGTGTGTGCAGCCCAAAAGTAGGCTAACATCACTCAGGATGCAAATGCAGTCACCCACTATTATGTCCTTCTTTGTGAATATGTGTAGAGGCCTTCTTCTACCCCCACAAATCAACAGAACAAACTCAATCCAGACATAAATCACTCTGGTATAGATATAGGTTGAGGATGGCCAAAACTGCTACATAGATCTTAGGGAAGACCATCCCTACATTTATCTCTGAAACATCATGACAGGTTTGTGTACTGCAAAACCCAGTGGACCAACATGCAGACCAGCACACTTGCAGAGTGTTACCATAAGTCCCTTTAACACACCAACTACTACTACATGCATATACATTACCTACATGTGTAGTACACATGATGAGGTGATTATAACCTGTACATGGACACACTAATCCCACAGTCATACCATGGAGGGATGTGGAGTACAGAGTGCACTGCAGGCATGTCCCCAAAATGTGTAGATGAACCCGCAGTCTCTCTGCAGTGGCCAAGTTATAAGTGATGCATCTGTATCTCCATCAGACATACATGTAGTACTTACATAACTCATGCAGTATACTATCTGGTTAATATATGTAATTGTCCCTTACAAGACACCATATCATATTCTGCAGCATATAGGAGTTACTTGGCATCAAACTGACCACTTTACCAGATTTGCATCTAATATCTGTGACACAGACAGTCCCTGTCAGACTGAACCTGGGCTTATGTCTTCATAACAATGCAAAACACAGCAAATCATCACTAGGTAAATTACTGGGATGTAACACATTCAATTCTACTACCACCGCATAAACCAATACCCCTGTTAACATTATCTCACATGATATGCACCTGCTGTCAGTGACACCCGTTAGCTCAACCCCTACCCCAATGCAATACTCAAGTATAGCATAGTTACATACAAATTAATAGCAATAACATTCCATAAACACTTACCTGTCTTGACTAGCTGTCTGTCAGGTAGAGGTTCTGTCTGAGTTTGTTGAGAAGTAATTGGTGTGATACTGTTTAAAAACCTTTTGACATGTCTAGGAAAATAGCTGAGACTAGCTGTCCTCCATTTTGAGGTGGCAAATGGTATCTGTAAAGGTTATGAGGGCTGTGTTTGTACTATGTTTAGGTCTGAAACCTTGCTGAGAGCTGGAAAGTAGGTTGTTAGTAGTGAGGTGATTCATGAGTTGTTGATGAATGCATTTCTCCAGGATTTTGGCTAGGAAAGAGAGTATGGCAATGGGTTGGGAGTTTGTAATATCTCTATATGGGCCACCATTATGCAGTGGTATGATATGAGAAATTTTCCATAGTTTGGGTACATAATGTTCTGAGATAGAGCGATTTATTAGTATGGATATGGGGTAGACAATGGATAGAGCAGTTTAGGTACTCGTTGGGAAGTTGGTCAGCAGCCAGACAACAAGGTTTTAGTTACATTGGAAGTTTTTTTATATACGTGGTTTGAGTAGGTGTAAAGGCGAAATAGTTAGTTTCATCAGAGTTTGGGGAGGGTGACATTGAGTGGTAAGTTAATTTTGCTGTCTAAGATAGAAGTGATAGACTAGATGAAGTGAGAGTTGAATTGTGAGGCTAAAGGGTCAATGGTATTAGTAGTGAGGGGAGCAGGGGTGTAGGTTTTATCAGATTTAAGGAGGTAGTTGATGTTATGCCAGAAATTTTGTGGGTTGTGCTGATATTTTTGTTGGCAGGTAAAAAAATATTTTTTTTATCATTGATGACTCTTTTCTTAGCTTGGTTTCTAAGTTGCTGATAAAGGGTAATATCACTTTTGTTTTTGGTTGTATGGTATATTGACCAAACTCTATACCTTTGTTTCATTAGTTGTTTAGTTTCATTAGATATCCATGGGAGTTGTTTTGATTTTTATCGAATTTTCCTTGAGGAGGTAAGGATATTTAATAGTTTAAAGAATTTGTTGTTGAATTATTATACAGCAAAGTCTAGTTACAGGCTTTTTAATGGGGACCAATTACAGTGTTGCAGTAGTATATTGAAGGTGCCAGGGGAGAAATTATTTTTGCTATGGGTATATTTGAAAGGGATACATGTTTAGATATGTATTCTTTTTCTGACTAGAAATGTAGGGGCATGGCCACTTAATATGTCTGGTAGACAACCTGTCTGGTACCCCAGATTTGGTTTGTTGATTAAGATCGAGTCAAGTAGTGATTTGTTATTTGAGAGTTTGTCAGTTTGGGTGGGATAGTTTATAGTTTGGGTGAGGTTGCATAAGTTTATGAAGTTGGTATGAGAACTGGAGGAGCAGGAGAACCAGTCAAAGTTGAAATCACCTAGGATGATGGTTTCTTGGGTTAGAGAAAAAGATGACCAGGACAGGAGGGATTCAATGCTACCTGGTAGTAGGTAGATGACAATGATGACAATGATATTAATGGCTTTGTGAGGATTGTAGATGAGTAATTAGAATTTCAACAGTTGGAATGTCTGGAGGGGAACACTTTAGTTTATCAAGATCAAGAGAGTCTTTAAACATAATTGCTACTCCCCACCTCATTTATTTAGCCTATCCTGTCTTATAATATTATAATCATTTGTTGTTATTTCAGAGTCCTTGATGTGGGGCTTTAACCAGGTTTCAGTTATGACTGCAATATCTGGAGAGTAGGTGGCCAAGGTAGCATGGAATTCAGAGATTTTGTTAGCAAAGCTTTTGAGATTTAAATTTGTTATAATAGGGTCAGAGTTACAAGTAAAAGGTAATGAAGAGTATGTATTAAAGACAATGAGATTTTGTATTAATGTAGAGGAACAGAGGACAGAGGATAATTGTTCATATGGATTTGAGTTATAGTTGGTGCCTGGGTTGGGATGGATATCTGGCTGGAGTTTTATCCATGTTATAGAGTACACTATTATGTTTTTTTAGTCTTGTTATTAGTTGCTTATACCTGTAGTAGGACAACCTAGGGTTGGTGTGTTGTAGATATCTTAAATAGAAGAGAATAGTATTGTATCTGTTAAAACTGGTGATGATATATTGATAAGGTGTGCATGGAAGGAGACATGAGCGTGAGTGTTGGGGAGGGGTAGCATTTGATTGTGTAGCCATTGGGATCCGTGGAAAAGTAAGCTAGGAGGAGAAAGCATATTAGCAGAGTGTAGTAGTGTAAGCAGTGACAGAATTTCATTCTGAGAGAAGAATTTTGCAGAACAGAGGAAGTACAAAATGAGGGGAGTAAGAGTAAGAGTACTAGTGGGAGGAGTTTGTGCCTAGGTAGTGTTAAAGGGGAAAATGACTGTAGAAGTATAGTAGTGGGAAGGGTGGGAACTGATGAGGTAGGATGGAACTGATTGGAGAAAAGATCAGGGGTGTGGTTTACTTAGGTTTAAAGGAAATGAAAGTGGGGTGGTTGGGAATAGGGGTAGGGTAGGGAGCAGAGTGAGCCTGAGCAGAGCAAGTGGTATAACCACAAGCATGAGTCAGATCAGTAAGTAATTAGTTTGTTTTTATCAGAAATAAATCATCAAGCTAGAGAACTATATAGAAAATGAGCCCATTAAAATAGTTATTTTATAATACACTAGTATTGTTATCAAGCTTTGTAAAGGGGCTAAGCACCTGTACCAAATATTACAGTGACTGAAGAGCACAGGTGGTGGGAAAATAGAGTTACAGTACTCCTGTGCAGTGCACGCACCACTAATTTAACATTCCACTAATATTTAAAACTGTAATTAAAAATAGTTGATTAGAGGCTCTATTAGATGTACACTGTGTAAATTATAAAATATATTTGGTTCTGAGGGTCTGTGACTCTTTGCCACTTGCTTATGAAGTAGCGTACCAACTCAGTTGAAGGGTAAAACAGCCCAATGCCTAGAGAGAGTGGAAAACTGTAAAGAAATAGAATTATAAGCATTATAAAAGAGAAATAATATAACAACCTTAAAATAGGAAAGAATGTAATTAATAGACATAGGTAATATAAAGCATAAAGTCAGATAACAATAAGGCACTAATTTCTAACAACACAATCAAATTTACATCTGGAATGGTATAGGAATAAAACAATAGTCAGACTAAAAGCTAATAATGTTCGACCACAAACAGCAGCAACACTCTGTGAAAAACAACATACACTTCACAATTGTAGAAACACACACTACAGTATGTTAAACTGGTACCAAATGCAGAGATGCTTTCTGTGGCTGCAGCATATATGCTAAATAGCTACATACATTACTGAGCATATTTCGAATACAGTTAATGGAACATACTGCATCATTCAAGTCGAAATGGCTGTAAATAACATAGAAATATTGGCAACTGGCAGCTAATGACACGAACAGCTCTGTCATGTAATAATAATTAAAGACAGTCAAAAAACTAGTAGTCAACTAAAAACAGTTGTAGCATCAACATGAGTGGTAATTGTATTATTTATTTTGCATTTGTTAACCAGGAAAGTCCATCTGGACATGTGCCCTTTTTCAATCGAGGCCCAGGGAGAAAAGCTCCAATATCAAATAGTGCAAAGTCTTTAGTACAGAGTATCGTTAACACATATTAAATATTATGTTGCTACATTTTCTAATACATTAATACATTTTGTAACAGAGTAGGTAATTATAATAAGACTATTTACAACAGTAATGGTTCATAGGAGTGAAAAAACAATAGGTATTATAGCAACAACATTTAATACATTCTAAAGGGTTGTACTTAATTTCATTATGTAGAGTTTTCAAACAAAGATATGTCAGTGTGATCGAACATTGGTAGAAGATAGAGAATGAGTTTGATATAAGAATCAGTAAGGTGTTTGTTGAGTGGGTTCAATATTTGAGGGGATGGTGTAATATAGGAGGTTTGGAGGGAGTTTAATAGGTCTTACCTGGGCTATGGCAGGAGCAGAGTCAGGAGTTTGTAAGGTGGGTTTTTAGGAGTTCTTTAAACTGTTTAGATGAGGAAGTGTTCATAAGTGGGTTGGGAAGAAAGTTCCAAAGTTTGGAGATATAGTTGGAGAAGAGGGCTTCATCTGTTGAGTTTTTTTACTTTGGTGACTTGGAGGAGTAGTTTGTTGTTTGAGGGAAAGGGATCTGGATGCAAAGTATGGTTGGATAATGTCCTTAAGGGCTGTTTTTTTTCTGGATGGTGGAGGATTTTGTGGGCTATGGTTAGTTAATTAAATTGAAGTAAAAGAGGGGGTTCTAGCCAGTTAAGTTGCTTGAGAGATTGACAGTGATTGGATTTATAGGCAGCATTAGTGGCACATTTGAAGATTTTGTTATAGCAGGTTTCAAGCTGGGTGAGGTCAGTTTTACAGCGGTTTGTAAGGATAGGTGATGCATATAAGAGTGTCGATAGAAGGTGCATTCTAGCAATTGTAATTTTTGTATTGTTAGTTAGAAATTGTTTATTCCTATAAGGAAGACCAAGTTTCTTGTGAACTTTTTTAATGGATTGGTCTATGTGGAGGTAAAATTTCAGGTTATTGTCAATAACAGCACCTAGAAGTTTGGCATGGGGGATACGAGTGATTGTGGTTTTGTCCTTAGAGAAGATATGAAAGGTTGTTGAAGAGGAAGGATTTCTGGTGGGGTAGAAAAGCATAAGTTTAATTTTATTGGGATTTAATATAAGTTGGGAGTTTGTTAGCCATGTTTTGACAGATAGGAAGGTGTCTTGGGTGATAGATTGCAGGTCATCAAGAGAGGAAGCAGAGCAGATCAGAGTGGAGTCATCAATGTATTGAATAATCTTGGCTTGAGGAGTGGCAAAGTGGAAGTGATTGCTAAATAGTGAGAAAAGTAAGGATCCAAGGATGAGGCCTTGGGGTACACCTAAGGTAACTGGTAGGAGGGGTGAGAGGGACTCTTGCCAAAGGATGGTTTGATGATGGTCTGTTAAGTAACTTTGGAACCATGCTATAGCTGTGTTGCTGAGGTTGTGGGAGGAGAGGATGTTTATTAGTTTGGTGAGATTGACCATATCAAATGCTTTTGACAGGTCCAGGAATAAGGCTGATATGAATTGAGAGTTGTTTCTGAGCTGATTAATTGTGTTTGTGAGGGATATAAGGGCTGTTGTGCTATGGGTAGGGCAAAAGCCATGCTGAGTTCGGGATAGGAAGTTGTGTGATTATAGATATTCCATGAGTTGTGAGTGCATGACTCTTTCTAGGATTTTAGACAGGGGGAAAGGGTGGCAATGGGGCAATAATTAGTTACTTCATAGGAGCTACCTCCTTTGTGCAGGGGTAAGATGTGTGATATTTTCCAAATGGTGGGAATATATGTCTCAGTAATGTTGAAGTATGGTTATTGAGTAGGAGATGGCTTCTGATGCTAGTTTTAGATAATCTGCAGGGAGGTTATCTGCAGCTAAAGTAGTTGGTTTAGTTTCTTAGCAATTTTTTGATGTAGTGGGTCAAGACTGGTTTTATTTTGAAGAGGTTATTACAATTTTGTGGGGGGTATTGGGATTTTTTATGGAGGGTTAGGTGTAGTGATTGTTTTCTAGGGAGTGAATGGATTCTGTAAAGTAGTTGAACTGGGTGGCCATGCTTTTACAGTTGGTGTGGCTGTGGTATTTTTACCTGGTTGAAGTAAGTTGTTTACAGCTGCCCAGATTTTTGTGGGTTATTCTGATGTTTGATTTGGATGTTGTGGTAGTATTTGGATTTGTCGATTTTAATTAATTTCTTTACTTTGTTTCTAAGTTCTAGGAAAAGTTGTTTATTGGTGCTGGTTTTGTTCTTATGGTAATGTAACCAGGCTTTGTCCCTGGCATTAAGTACTGCTTTAGTTGCTTTAGTTAACCAGGGTGCATGATTGGATTTTACTGTAATATTTCTGGTTGGGGCATGGGTATTGAGAATCTTCAGAAAGGTGTTGTTGAAGGAGAGTACTGCCTCATCTAATGGCAGTTGTTTGAGATGTTCCCAGAAACTGATTTTAAGATCAGAGGTAAACTTATCACGGTTGAATTGTTTTTTGCTTCTAATTGTGCGGAAGGAAGTTGGTACCTGGTTTCGCTCTCTTAAGAGAAATGTTGGGCAGTGGTCACTCAGATTATCAGGGATGCAACCTGAGTGGATTTATAGGTGGAGGGAATTAACTAGTATCCAGTCTAGTATGGATTCACATTTAGAGGCTTTATCTGTCCTGGTCGGATCTGAGATGATTTGGGTAAAACCGTAAAAGTAAATGTGCATAGTGGGAGTTGTGGAAGAGCATAGAAGCCAGTGTATATTGAAGTCACCAATTAAGATAGTCTCTTGAGGGAGGGATATGGTACACCATTGTAATAAGTTTTCCAGAGTGGGAATGGTGCTACCTGGTGGGATGTACCCACCTACTATATTAAGGCATTTGTTGGTGTTGATGGCTAATCTGGCTATAATTAGCTCAGTATTTGTGAGGACTGGGGGGAGACTTGTAGTAGTTCAACTGATAGGTGGTCTTTGTATAGGATAGCTACATCACCTCCTTTATTGTCTAGTCTATCTTTTCTTAGGATATTGTAACCTGGGGTACTGATTTCATTATTGCTGATGTTTGGTTTTAGCCATGTTTCAGTTAAAGTGACTATATCTGGGAAGTAGTAGGATAGTAAAGCATGTAAATTGTGGGTTTTGTTAGATATGCTACATACATTAATGTTGAGAAGGAGGAGAGATGATTTTTTCCTGTGGTGAATTAGAGTAAGGTTAGTTTGGGGGGTAGGGTTGTGAAGTATGTTTATTTGAGGGTCCTGGACTGGGGTGGATGCCTCCTGCCAGTATTAATTGTTTGTGTATGTATTGAAGGAGCTTGGAAAGTTTATTAAGGACCTTAAAAAATCTGAGAGAGGTGGGGGATTTTGTTAGTTGTGGAAGGAGTTTGATTGTGTGGTAGTCTCTATTGGTTGTTTAGACGAGAGCTGGGGTAATAGACCATTGTTGAGTGTTCAGAAATGTTGGTGCTGTTGAGGTGTGGTATGGAGGTGGAAGAGAGTGCTTGAGAGAAGTTTCATAAGAAGAAAGATTATATAGCAGGAGTAGAATAGAGTTAATAGTCAGGAAGAGTAGTGTGTGTTCAGGAGATAGCATAGTGGAGAGTGTGATAGTGTGCTTAGTAGTTATTGTTAATGGGGGGTGAGAGAGTATTGTGTGTGTTAGGGGTTAAGGTATAGTCAATGGGAGTTGCTGATAGGTGGGGGGTGGAAAGACTGTGTGGGATTGGTGTCTGAGTTGTAGGTGTGGCTGTGATTAACTATAAATTTATGTGTAGTGGGGGTGGGTTGGAATTTGGGGTAGGGTAGGGTAGCAGAGTTCACCCGACCGAGGGGGAATGGAGTGAGTTGAAACCACCACAAGGTAGCATTACAAAAATCAATCAGCCAAGTAGTATAGGCAGGTAAGTAACAGTGGTGAATTCCTGTCCCTTACTATTCTAATTACAAATATATTTTTATTTTACCTTTCTTTTTCTTTTTTTCTGCTGTTAGCCCTTGTGATACAATTTACCCGGACCACCTAGATAAATAGCTTAAGTCCTGCAGCCGGGAGCAATCTAAGGGCAGATTAAACCCAAGTATGGTCCAAATTCTGGGGACAGTTTTAGAGGGGACTAACGTCTGGGTTGTGTGCATGCTATTTAAGAGTGTTTTCACAGTATGGCAATTAACTGCTGTGGCAGTTATTGAAAATGTTAGTAAGTCAGTTAAACATGCTCAGAATAGAGAACAAACTAAGCTCCTTTCTTTAATTATAACTTATACATATGATGGCTTAGTAATAGATAACTAAATTAAAACAATTCAATGCAATGACTTACATTGCAAGCACACAGTTTCTCGGAGGGTCAGGGGCTTTTTTGGGACCAGAGACAAGAGAAAGTTTAAAAGAAGGCACCAAAGGATTCCAGAGTACTAAGTAAACTCTGGTGAGCAACTCTGGGAGGGGAAGGGTGGGATCAGGGAGTGGTCAGAAGGGAGTGATGAGTAGAGAGAGGGAGAGGGGGAGGGGAAGCAGGTGTTAGAGAAAAGCTTAAAGGAGTTTAAAGGGGCAGAGGAATAGGAAGCAAGTGTTAGAGAAAACAGTTTAAAGGGGGGAGAAAATATTAGAAGAAAAAGATGAAAGGAAAGGGGATAATAAAGTGATGAAGTTTTACAATGAAAAAAGGTGGGGATAAAAATAATCAGTAGGACTTGCACTTAAGTTTATCAGTGAGAAAAGTGTTGAGTGGAGAAACTAGGTGAGTAAAGCCAGATGTTGATAATGTATGAAGTGAACCCTTGGTTTAGAAAAGAGGACAGAGGCAGCAAAGTCTTGGCCTTTAGCACACTTTCCTAAAGTGACTTAGGTGCCAAAGTGATACAGAGACTAGGGACAGAGATGCATACTCAATGGGGGTGGAAGAAATTTGGTGGTAATAGGGGGTTGGTGAGCCAAGAAATATGTGTGCACACCAGAGCCTAGATTCATTCGCACAAAACAAAAGCTTTTAACACCAGGTGAGGAAGAAGCAATTGGGGCATGTACATAAAGCTTGTGATGGTGTTTTTCTGTTTTTGTTGGTTTCCATCCATCCTTGGCTAGACAGCAATCCTTGTATCACTTTGAGGGTCAGTAGATAGAATGTCAGCCAGGTATATTCAGGGGGGGTTCAGGTCACTTTTCCATGTAGTTGACTACTGTAAAATAAGAGAGATGTAATGAAAATAAGATAGTGAGCTTACGTGGTAAAAAATATTAAATCTCTAGAAGAGAGAGCAATTAATGGATGGGTAGTGAATATTAGGGGAAAGCAGACAGAGTGAAATAGAAGGCACAGGAATGAGAGACAGACAGAAAAAAATAAAAACAGCTTGAAAGTTGCAGGGTGGAGGATGAGAATGGTAGAAGGCCTGGAGAGAGTACTCCTGGGTTTACATGTAGCAGGAGAAAGGAAAGGCAAGACTAGCAAGGCTTGAGGAGCTAGAAAGGAAAGTAGCTTAGTTTACAACACAGGTATGGAGATGGAGGCCTTTAAATAGGTATGGGGAGGGAGCACACAGGTAACAGAAGAATGATCAAGGGAAGCATGCATTTACTCTAACATTTGGAGTATGCAAAAATAAGAACACAAAACATAGTAAGGTCAAGGGATGCTAGCATTTAGCCAAGCTGGAGTAAGCAGAAGGAAGAGAGAATGCAGTTGCCAGTACCCAAATACTTCATGCAGAAATTCTGCAATATAAAAAGATTGTGCCTTCTAATTGTACAGCATTAACAGTAAGCAAGAAAGCAGCAGTAATTAAAGCACAGAACTGAAGAAAGGGGCCTTTAGGTAGGCACTGGGGGGGGGGGGAAAGCACACAGGTAAAAGCAGAATGGTCAAGAGAAGCAAGCATTTACTCAAAAAATTAGAGTAGGCAAAAGGAAGAGAGAATACAGAACATAGCAAGTTCAAGGGATGCTAGTGTTTAGTCAAGCTGGAATAAGCAGAAGGAAAAGAGAATGCAGTTGTCAATACCCAATTACTATATACAGAATTTCTACAATATAAGGAGTTTATACCTTCCAATTGTACAGCAAAACAATAACCAAGAAAGCAGCAGTTAATAAAACAGACAAGTTGTCAGCATTTTTCAGCAGATAATACACAGTGCTAGGTATCAGCGTAAATCAAATTAAATCAAGCAGTTAAAGATTAGTGACAGTACTATCCCACAAACAAGTCAAATGGGTAACTTCTGAGGGTCTACACACTGGCAGAGTATAATACACGTGTCTGGAAGTCCATTTTGTTTCAGTAAAAGACAAACACAAGCAGTACAGTACAGGTAAGGCACAAGGACTAAGAAGCCTCATATGTGTGTCTGCTTGTTCCTAAACATAAATATAATATAAATATAAAGCTAATACATAATAAACAACCTACAATACATATCACAATTACAATGTATGATAAGAAACTCACAAATACAACAGAAGAGTAAGAAAAAAATTAACTCGGCAAGCACACTGGTAAGGAGACTCCAAGACATGCCAAACTCTACGGGTATATTTAAAAAAATATATACATTATAATAATGTAAAAAAATATATATATATATATATATATATATATATATATATATATATGTGAGTGTGTGTGTGTGTACTTGTGCATGTATGATGTAAGATGCCTTGCCAAATCACATGTTCACTCTACATGTTCAAAGGATATTCACCTTCCTTATTTGTGGAGAAATGCCTGGCTCAGACTGCCTGAACAGCATACCTACTGCCACATAGTGCCTGACTTGCAGTGATGCTAGCTCAGCCATGCTGTGTGTGTGGACACTGCTACAGGGTGGGCGGATATACGATGGGGTGATATTATGCATCTTGTTATTGTGACCATCAGTAGTTCAGCTAGGGTTGGGTAAGAAGGGCAGTTGCTCTGGGCAGAAAGTGTTGGGTGGAGTGCAGTCAGCTGATCCAGATCTCTTTAATGTAATATTGGCTTTTAAAGCAGTCAGACCTGAACACTGTAGCATTCCATGTGTAGTCAAAACTGTAGCAACTGCTTACTACATTGTAGCAAGTAGTTTGCTACATTTAAAAGTACAAAAAAAATAGTGGGATGGGGGGCATGAATCTATCAGTAATAAGTTAATTGGTATAATATAGTGAGTGGCTTATTATAGTAAAGCACTTTTTTTATTTACTTAAAGAGCTAAGGGTGAAGGGCTCTGGTTCATGGTACCAGCTTTTTTTTTTTTCTCGTCAGTGGAAGAGCTGGGGGGGGGGGGCATGGATCTTACTGTAATGTAGCAATTGGCTTATTACAGTAATGTGCTTTTTTATTACAGTAAACTGTTTTTTTGTTGATGTTGACCTTCAGTGGAAGAGCTGGAGGGGGTGGCATGGATCTAACTGTAATAATTGGTACAATGTAGCAGTTGGCGTACTACAGTGATGTGCTTTTTTTTTTCTTCTTCAGCTAAGGGGGTAGGGTGCTGGTTCTTGGTACTAGCACAGGGTGCTGGTTTACCCAGCCATGCATTTGGTGACCATGCACTCCCACCACATGCCTATGTCAGTGCCACATTCAATTGAAATACCACTGCCATTCATGCATTACCCCAGCTCTGTATACTGGCCATACCTATCAACCTCTTAGGAGAAGAAATCTGGACAAAACCAAAAATAGTGGGAGGACAAAGACCCAAAAATAGGGAAATATTTTAAATATTGATCATATAAACTTAGAAAGTTGCTAGAATAAAAGGTTTTGTGTTACCATGCATTTTTGAAAGGATGTGAAGTCTGAAACTTAATTAAATGCCTATCATTATTTAGTGAACTCAAGCCTCAGTGATTTGCCAGAAAAACACAAATTTTATGAGGAATGGACCAAAAATATGAGGCAAAAATCTGGACAGTTGTGAGGTATGTTCCCAGTGCACATCAAACAACATTATAATAGCTGCCAGATACCTGCTGATAGCTGCCTGTTTTGATAAAAATCACTTGTCTGTCTTTGGTGCTCTTACTGGCAGCATAGGTATGTTGGACTGCATAAATGCTAACAGTGTCCAAGTCCATATAACAGGTCTACAGTAAGTCCAACCACATTGTCCATGGCCTATTATGTCCAGCGTAGCCATCCTGCAGGTTTGGCCCCCAATCCCCCAACCCTTAACCATTGCCCCTGCAAACACACATGCACATCATCCAACAGGGAGATTTGAGTTTCTGTATCTAGTCAGCAATATTGGTACTAGCATAGTAGATATCTAACAGCTGTGTAGTATATGAAAATTTGATCATCAAATGCGCTCAAAGTATTAATGACTTTCTTTTTATATAGCTCTCTCTCACTTTTTTGCTGCTACCCTTTATTATATATATTTTTGATTATTTTTTTATTTCTGCCTGTGATATACCACTTCTCTCTCTCTCTCTCTCTTTCTCTCTCACCAGCTCACCAGCTGCCTCTGGGCATGGCACAGAAGTCCTATAGTATGGTATGGGGTGTTCCCAGTGATCTCTGGTGGTCAATTACTGGAGTGGAGTACTTTAATTCCCTCTGGTGACTCTGCCAGAGGGTCACATTTTGTCACCCATCAGGAGATGGAAAGGGTCATTTGGGAATTTGTGGACTGATGGCTTGAAGCTCACATTGACTACATGAAAGGGTTCTTGTGTAGCTACTGCCTTCAGCACCATCTCAGTCAGGGCCCAGTGGAGGGCAGTCACAGTGGCGATGTTCCCTTTCCTGGATCTAGTCCAGATAGCACTGTCAGGAGCTCAGTATGTATCCTTTCTCCTATGCTGGTGTCCCCCTTCCTTGTGTGTCACATCCCTCCTTGACTGTTGCCCAATCTACCCTGCCACCATTTATCTTCCCTCTATCTGTATCCATTGTGAGCCCCCCTTCTTTGTGTCACCACCTGCCCTGTTAGACTTTCTCAGTGTTCTACATTTGTTCATCTGCCAATGTGTCCATGCCTCTTCTGTCTTTCTGCCCCCTACCTTCCTATTACACCCCTGCTACCTTTCTTTAAAAAATGGGCAGTTGACCCAAAAGAGTATACCCTTCTTTTCCTTTCCACTCCTACTTTTACCATCCCTGTATATGTTCCTCTATTTGCACTTCCTCCTTTTTTGACTTTCCTGTACCCCAATTTCATTGAATAAAATTACACAGAAACATTGCTGGGAGCCATTCTCTTAGCTCCCTAAGTTGCACTTGTGCACACACCTACTAATGTGACACACACCTACTAATGTGCACACACCTACTAATGTGTATGCTACATGGTCAGTGCTGATGTTCAAGCAATCCCAGGCAACATTCATGAAAACAGCTCTCTTCTCACCAGCATTGTCATTTCTATGAGTGGATTTCTTAGCTAGTTACTCTTGGGATGTGAAATTCTTACCTGTTAATTAAATACTCGGGCATGATTCTGATTCCCAGGATTATATTCCTGGGGTCTTATAAGTTTCCATGGGGTTTATAATTTGACTACTTAATACATAAGAATAATGCCTATTCAGTTTCCCACAATTTATAGTGACATTGTTTAATGTTAATTGCTTAATATTAAATTTGATTCCATGCTTAGTTGCCCAAACAAATAACTAATCTAATTGCAACTGCAAAATGTATTCAATATTGAGTAGTGTGTCAGGGGGCAAACTTTGAGTTGATGCTTACTGAAATGGTCAATATAAATACATAATATAAATAATATAAATACATTAAATAAAGATGATTCTAGTGCAGAATCTATGTGGCATGTCCACAAGTTTTGGTAACTTCCAACCAAGCCTAACTTGGAAAGTACGCTTTATCAGCCATCACCCAGTCCAGTGAACAGTTACTGGGCTGATGCTACAATGCAGTACTTTAAGAATAGTGACAGTCAAAATATGCAGAATCTATACTTAAATCCAAATAGTATGATAATAGATTAAAAACTGAAGTAAATTAGTGAGACATGACCATCCCATAATAAAAACCATACTAGCTGCATACTGTTTCAAATCTAATTTGGCTGTCAAGAGGTATGATCTGAATAATATTTTTCAACATCTTTTTCTGTACATACATAAGACTTATTTGAGTGATAGCTGGCAGGATCCGATGAGTTACCACTCTTATATATAGGAGCAGAAATAGCTGACTACCACATATTGTCCACTTCTCAAAAGGTTTTGAAACATCTTAACTAATGCAATGTATTAGGCAGCTTCTTTAGATAATTCCTAGAATTCTACCAGGGCCACTGGTACTGTTGGAGTTTATACACGAGAACGTCTCGCATATCAGTTCTTTAGAAATAATAGGGCTTACTGGCTAATCTAAATCTATGACAAATAAAATGTCTTATTAGAATGCACAACTAACTATAAAAGTCTTGCTAAAGATATCAGTAACAATGGCCATATCAGGGGCCAAATGCCTTTTAGTATCTTAATTCTAAAGGAATACACATTTGACACTGGAGTAGTCGAGAAGACTTTTTATTAACTCATATGATGCTTTACTAATATGGATTTCACTAGATAAAGCCTTTGCAATTCTGTTCATGTGTCTAGCAATTCCTGCAGATGGGTATTTCTAATACAATTTCCAAAGCTTCATTTTTTTGCTCTAGCTATTTGCTATGGAATGGCTTCCACCAAGGTAAACTGGATTTTTTGTTTCTGACCTTAATGTATTGATAGAAACAAATGTTTGCCAGTGACCCATAATATTAGGTCTTTGAAATGATCCCATGTCATGTCAGCATATGTTTCACTTAATACCTATGAAATAATTTGCTTTCTAATATTTCTTTTAACTAGTCTATGTTTAGGTCAGAGCTTATTTCTTGCAATAAAATAGTTATAGCAGATGTCTGGTGAGATTTGACAATTGGATGAATAACTAAAACACTGAATATCTCTAAAATCCATGTGAGTGATGACAGCATTACACCCTAATAGAATCAAGCTCCAGAAACAAGTAAGTGACAGTAACACTGGCTTAAATAAGTTGTAGGCTCCTCCCAAGGGTAGTAATGTGTGTGCTGCTAACACAGAATGAAAGTTATACCAATAGTATGATAATGCAATAATATTACCTTAATGGAATATGACTCATCCCATACTAAAAACTGTGGCATATCAGTTTTCAGTCAAATAATAAAAACATAGATTTGCTTAAAACCATAGTATAAATTATAATCCTGCAGTAGGCAACTCAGGATCAGGTATAATAAACGCTGCATGATGCTCTGGTGTGTAGAGGGATAAAGTCCTGACTACTGCCCAGAAAACCTGTGTTCAGTTACTCGCAAGGGTGAATGACAAAGCGGCAGAGAAGGATGGAAGTGCCTGTTCCAGGTGGAAGGTGTTCGTTGATGATGCCCTCTTAAGGAGGTGTTCAAAGTGGGGAGTTGCCCTCAAATGTAAGTGATGAATGTGGGAGTAGGAGCAGGGAGTGGATCATAGAAAGAACCCCCCCCCCAGGATGGGAAGCAGAGATGGCTGAACACCCAGGATGCCCTTAGGATCCATGATGAGCCCTAGTAATACCAGAGCAAGTTGGGGGGGTAGGAGACAAGCTGGTAGACCCGTCATGGTTGTGGCGCACTGGAGGCCGGGCCTGTGGTATAATGTCAAAACAGACACTAAAAATAAATAAATAAATAAATAAATAAATAACTCCATTCCCCCTCTGTCGGGTGAACTCTGTTACCCTACCCTACCCCAAATTCCCACCCACCCCCACTACACATAAATTTATAGTTAATCACAGCCACACCTACAACTCAGACACCAATCTCACACAGTCTTTCCACCCCCCACCTATCAGCAACTCCCATTGACTATACTTTAACCCCTAACACACACAATACTCTCTCACCCCCCATTAACAATAACTACTAAGTACACTATCACACTCTCCACTATGCTATCTCCTGAACACACACTACTCTTCCTGACTATTAACTCTATTCTACTCCTGCTATATAATCTTTCTTCTTATGAAACTCCTCTTAAACACTCTCTTCCACCTCCATACCACACCTCAACAGCACCAACATTTCTGAACACTCAACAATGGTCTATTACCCCAGATCTCTTCTAAACAACCAATACAGACTACCACACAATCAAACTCCTTCCACAACTAACAAAATCCCCCAACTCTCTCAGATTTTTTAAGGTCCTTAATAAACTTTCCAAGCTCCTTTAATAAATAAAAATAAGAAAAAAACTAAACAATTTAAAAATTGCTGCCTTCTGGTTTTGTATACTTTGTGTGACTTCTGAATGAACCCACATGGAGTATATTTATTTATTATGCATAATTAAATGTGTTATTATATTTTGTACATTATTCAGAAATCTTTGTTCAATTTCATGTGCTATTTTATACCATATATCTACTTTTATTTTTTTAGGTATGTTATATATTGTTTTTTTATATACAGATGCCATGTATATTTTATTGTTTATTATTTGAAATGTGTTTGCATTTTCTTTTGAAGGCATTCCTCAGTGAGTTTCATTCTGTTAAAATGAACTTATTCCTAGTAGGATCAACCCTGTAAGTAAAGCACAAATAAATATTAAAAGCATATTTCAAAAATGCTGTAATAAATGAAATACACTATTTATTTTTATACTTGCAGTATTCCTTTCAGCTGTACTCCGTTGTCATTTTCTTATTCTACATAGGTCTACCAACTTTTAATTTATAGTATTGGAGAATTTCTTTCTAGTCTTCAATGAATTTCTGCACTCTCCTCTAGGCTATTTATTTTTTTATATTCATATCATATGTTTAAGTTGATAATTTGTAAATTAATTATGTTTATACTTCACATTAATTTTCTAAGAATAGAACGCATTCATCACATTCACATATAAAACATTAATTACAGTTACGTATAAGGCATATCAATTACAATTTTTATACGACAACGTTTGCACTACTATAGAAAGCCAAACTGTATCTCACAAACTATACCGTCTTAGAAATTTTTTACTATCCTTTCTCATCTGTGCTTCTTCAATCCTAACTAATATCAACTCAATCGATCTAAACAAAATATAACAAAGCTATTATTAAAAAGCTACATTTGCTGCAATACTACAAAACAGAATTCACTGTTGTACTCCACTGAAGAAACCAGACTGGTTAGAATTGGAAAAAACAATCACCACCTAACAGCTGAAAATGATATATAACATTTTAAATAAACCATAAAAATGTCGATCTATGCGTAACTTAATAAAAATGAATAAACAAATAGCCCTCATAAAAAGCAATGATCCCCAAATAAGAGTTTATACTTATGCAGAAATCAAACAACCATCATGAAGACTCATAGTGATACTGGAACATAGGAACAGTACTGGACAAGTAAGCACAGGGACCACAGGATTTCCAGCCATATGCACCTTTCGTCAGAAACACAAAAAAGTTATTTTTACCCTTTTCAAGCAATCCCACATTTTGATCTGCATATGTTGATGTAAAGAAAAATGGATCTCAATCTCAAATGAAATAAGACAAGAATCTAACCTCAAACAATTTATAACACAGCTGAAAGAAATGAACCTACCCATGTGCTGTACCAGATAAGTAACTATATTATTTAAGAAATAATATTTCACTGTCAGCAGACGCATGACTTCATAAAACGTTTTTTTTTTTCTTTTCTGTTTATGTATCTCTCTTTATGTATGTATATATATATATATATATATATATATATATATATATATATATATATACATACATATATCATACATATATATATTACTTTCTTCTATCAGGCAAACTCTATTTTCTTTCTACATATATTCTCATGCTCATGGTTCTACATCTATAATTTCACTTCTTCATTTTGAAGAGAGGATGGCAGCTATTTTAATATAGAAATCCACTGCTAAAAGTCAGTTTCCAATACAGTTTGGAGTGGAAGCATTTCCTGTTAAAATACTTGTATTCTGGGACACTTGCATGTTTTGTTCAGGATTTAATAACAATCTCAATATTCTACCCACATAATCTACTTTGAAACAAGTAAATTGACAGATGTTGAAGGCATCCAGAATTACTGTGGTAGATGTTTTTTTAAGAGACTGTGTTATTAAAAAGATGTTTCAAGAAAGGGTTATCCTGAAAGGCTAGTAAATGATATGTCCTAAGATGCCATTAACTTTAGAAATGAACATTATTGTCCTATCTTGGCAACAAACGAGTTAATACTATCAACTAAAGAATGGAAATAGAAACCACAGACGATAGACCCCCCATTTAAGAAAGAGTTATGGCTATTAATTTTAATGTGGATATAAACCATGATAAGGAGATTATTAATAAATGTTGGAGTAATTTTTCAACATGTAATATAAATGAAAATGTAATTGGATCTCACCCTTTACTTCTGCACAAAGAGGTTTTTACCTTAAGAATAAATCTGAATGTAAAATCAAGGCAAGTAATGATAACGGGGTGGGGGGGGGATGCTCATGCAATACCTATGCATAAATGAACATAAGGTAGGAAACATGGACATTATAAGAAAGGTTCCACAATACAACAATAAATTTAATTGCAGATCAAAGGCCATTGCCCATCTCACTTGCTGTTTTATATGCATTTCATTTTGCTTTGGTAAGATGGAGAAATGTCTTAGGACACATATTTACCAACATGTACATAATACTCAGAGGAATAATTTACATAGTGCACTGAGTAGACATGTACAAATTGCCCTAGCCTTAGTTCAGTTTTTTATTTGGTAGTGGAAAAAAATAAGTATTGATGTGAGAGGTGGGAATTGGAAGAATAAGTTAGAATTGTTAAAATTAATTTGTCAGGTAATAATAAATACCACTTTAAGTATACCTAGTATTCTGCAGGCTAAAGCTTCTAGAATTTAACTGTTTTACATTAACAAATTTTATATATAAATATATATATATATATATATATATATATATATATATATACGTATGTATACATATGATTGAAGTTTTGAAACTTTGAATTTTCTGACTGGAGATCACTGTACAGTGCGGAACAGGAAATTTACCGTTTTCGTCACTGTAGTGTGATCTCAGAGTTGTATTTAATTAACATGGGGTGTGGAGGTGCAGGGAGGCTTTCCCCCCTGCAAAAACATAACAGAAATCTTTATTTATTTTGATTTTCAAAGTTTCAAAACTTTGATCATATGGCCTCGGCCATATGATGTTTGAAGTTTTGAAACTTTGATATCTGAAGGGGACCCATATATATATATATATATATATATATATATATATATATATATATATATATATATATATATATATATATATATATACATATAATATATATATTCTTGAAGAAAGCCTTGCCTGGGCATCTACTAACATAAAAAATGACTGCCATACTGGGAGATGTAAATATTTACTGGCTAGACATATCCCCACACCACTCTAACTCCAATATTAATCTATATAAGCTCACCCAACTAGTTAACACCATAACCAGGCCTAATAAAATTATTACTAATGGCTCAATCCTTGACTGGATTTTAGTGTCTGATCCAAATACGATCATGTCCACTGGTACACTCTCCAATAGTATAAGTGACCACTTACCAGCCTTTATACAACGTGAATGTACCACAACCATTAACAAACATCAGTACAGGGTTACCAGAGATGAATCCCAGCTCTGTTCATCTAGCTTTAACCAAAGGTTGCTTCGCATCAACTGGGATGCACTAAAATCACTTCCCTTGATGAGGCAGATGAGTTCTTCAACTCAACCTTCCTCAGCATACTAAACAATCTCGCTCTCCATAGACAAAAGATTAAAGACCATCCATGCCACTTGACTAACAAGATCCACTAAGGATCTCATGAAACGCAGGAACAAATCATGAAAAATCTGGCAAAAAGACAAAAGCCCATCTGACCTCACCCAATACAAACTGCTTTGAAACCAGGTTAAGTGCATAGTACTACAAAACAAAAAAGAACACTACCTTACATTACAAAATCAACACAAGCAAAACCCAAAGAAATTCTGGAGCCTCTCTCAACTCTTTATTAAACCCAGGCACTAGTAATAATCCTTGCCCAGACCCAGATAAAACATGCATTGAAATTGCTGCAACCTTCAACTCCTATTTCATAGATACTATAGCCAATCTAACTGCTATCTTTCCTAAGACCAGCTTGTCCACCACAGACCTCTCCACAGCTAACACCAGTACACCCCCTTTTCCCAGCTTTACTTGTCACCTATACTCACCTCAACTATTAAAAAATTGCTTTTAAACTCAAAGCATGCACAAATGCCACTGACAATATACCTGCCCAATACCTGCATATCTCAGCCAACTCAATCGCTTACCCTATCAGCATATTTTTCAACAGATCGATCCAAGAATCCTATATGCCAATCATCTGAAAAAAAGCTTATATCCTTACTCTACACAAGGGGGGCCCCAACCTAGAGAGCACCAACATCTGTCCCATTGCTATACTATCACCGATCTCTAAAATTCTGGAAAAATGTATTCATTCTCAACTTCTTCACCATCTGACTCACAGCCACATCCTCTCCCCCACTCAACATGGATTTAGGCCAGAACATAGTACCACCACTGCCCTCATATCCTTCATGGACACTGTCAACAGAGCCCATGGCACTGGTAAAATCATATCTTCACTATTTATTTAGCTTTCTAAAGCTTTTTATATTATATCCCACTCTCTCCTTCTAACAAAACTCTCTAACATAGGCACCTCACCTCAAACTCTAAACTGGTTCACTAATTAGCTCACTAACAGGTAACAATCAACTAAATGGCAGAACTCTTACTCCCCTTTCCTAAACATCACCACTGGTGTTCCTCAAGTCTACATTTTAGGCCCACTTCTGTTTAGCATATTTATCAATAACTTCCACACCACACTTTCCCAAGGCTCAGTCATCCAGTACACAGATGAGTCCACTATCATCTGCACTGCAAACAACTCCTCATAACTACAGCAACTCACCCAAAACACCGTCACCTCCACTGAAATTTGGATATCTAATAATCATCTTGCCCTGAACCCCAACAAAACCAAACTAGCAATCTTTGCCCCCCAAAAGTCCACACCCCTACAAAAATTGAACTTCACCATTCAGTCCTTAAATGGTACCACCATCGACATTGTACCTAGCACAAAACTCCTAGGTGTCATCATAGACAAAAAACTCACATTTGACGTGCACATCCAGTCCAATGTCAAAAAGACACATCAAAAGCTTGGCACTCTCTACTGGCACAAACATCTACTCAGTGTATCAGCCCCACTTTCCCTTGCCTCTTCTTTTCTATTACCCTCTCTTTTATATGGTGCCCTCCTTCTCACCAACATTCAGTCCTCTCCAAAGTCCAAACTAGACTCGTGCTACAACAAAATTACTAAGTTTGTAACTAATGCCTCCTACTCATCCCACCACTGCTTATCATTACACAACCTAAAATGGCTTGAACTCCCCAACTATCTCACCTTTATCCAACTAAAGTACAGCTCACAAACTCATTCATAATCTAAACATGTGCCCTGCTCTATCTTCTATACTTACTTTATACCATCCTAACAGACCACTCCGATCCAACAGCCAACTGCTCGTAAATGTAGAAAAACCCAAACTTTTGGCTGGCCAGATGCTTTACTCCTTTACCATCGCAAAACTTTGGAACGCCCCCCATCACTTAGAGCCACCTGCTCAGTAACCCTCTTCAAGACATCTCTGAAACAACACCTCTCCTCACCTTGGCTGTGCACATGTGCTAACACCACATCTCATATAACCTAACTTCAACCATCACGACTGTTCTCACCCCCACTCTACTACTCTGGTATCCTCCATTCACATCCACCTGTCTTTTTACTTCCTTCGCCTCTCCATCCTGTCCACTTCCCTCTTCTACTAACCTTCATTGTCTTATCAGTTATCCCTCCTGTCTACTTTCTTCTCTTCCTAACCCTTATAGACCTATCATTGAACCAGTCGAGACATTCAGGTACTCTCGCAGCCTACCTTAATATCATACCACCACTTTTATCTGCAACAATATCCACCGACTTTGCTGCTTCCTACAACAGGACACATATAGCCCATCACTCAGGTATTATACCTCCTAAACGTGTGAAAAGTTTAAGTACCTAATATCTAATTAATTCCTGTATCTCCTTTGCACCCACTGCATGAAGTGTCCTATATACATTTTGCTAGATAAGAACTACTCATATGGAATGTTCTCATGTATATATTCTGCATTACTTGTATAATATCTTTGATTTGAGAATGATTATTTATGTACTGTTTTTTTCATCAATTGTATAAGCTGCCAATAATATGTAATAAATGTCTTTATTAATGTAAATTCTGTAATGTTTGTGAAATGTTTTATATGTGGAGCTTTTCACCCCGGGACTCCACTAAAAATGGGCACTTCTGACCCAGCTGGACCATCCTGGTAAACAGATGCAAATATATATCTATATATATGTGTATATATATATATATATATATATATATATATATATATATATATATGTATCTATATTTATATATATATATATATATATATATATATATATATATGTATACACACACACACACACACACACACACACACACACACACACACACACATGCACACATGCACACATGCACACGCCCACACGCGCACACACACACACACACACACACACACACACACACACACACACACACACACACACACACACATATCAGTTCTGTATTAGAATAAAGTAACGAGTTGCAATTGATGATTTTCATGTAAATTTTAAATTTTTGGAGTGATTGGTTACTACCGCTTTAAATTTTCAGTGGTAACACTGTCACATGATATGCTTTTATCTTATTTAAATGCTGATTTCAATGGGTTGTATGGGTCTGAAGAAGTCTTATATTAAAGGATGAAAATGCTAAGAGAATTACTTTTTGTGTTGCTTATACTTGGGTCATAGTTCGCATATAAATTGTTTGGTTATTATTGGTTATATTTATATAATATATACACTTTGCTGTAGTTTCTGACAATTACCATTATGAAGAGATCATCTCTGATCATTTATAGGTTCATATGTTCATAGGCAAATACTAGGCTTTCTGCCCGAGGGCATCTATAAGCCTAGCCAGAATGTGCTGGCTTTTGCCGCCCCCTTAGATTAGTTCCCTGTGCCTCTGTCCAGAAGAGCCATTAGTTCCCTGTCCCTCTGTCCAGCAGAGCCACTGCAGTGATCCCCGGGGTAAGTTTTCTGTTTCCCATCCACTCATTAAGGTTTCTCTTGAAGAGTGTTAGTGAGGGTCTCTGCCTAATGTAGACTGGAATCCTGTTCCAAAGCATGGGGAGTCTCTGGGACAGGAATCTATCCCTCCAGCATGTCCTATTTATCACTGTAGTGAGGTTTAGATCCCTAGAGCGTGTGGCTCTCAGTGATTTGTTTGTTTTTTTTTAGGTGGAGCCTGTCCATCAATTCTGGGTTGGACATGGCCTTGTATGTCAGACAGAGATCTCTTCTGAGTAAGCGGTATGCAACTGCGTACAGCTGGAGTTTCTTCAGTTGGGCTGCATAGGGCATCTGTTTGAGGCCAGTAATCCTCTTGGTGAGGTAATTCTGTGGTCTTTCCAGCTGTTGCAGCTGTCTTGTAAGGTACATCCCAAATGGGGTATTGTACATTATGATGGGTCTGATAAGTGATGAGTAGACGGGCACAATAACCTCTTTTGTTCTAGATGCAAACCCTTTTGTGATTAGATGGGCCACATAGAAGGATTTTCTAACCACCTTGGCAATATGATTATCAAAGGAGAGATTACTATCTACTTGTGTCCCCAGATCCCTTATTACATTTTCTGTATTTAGGGAACTACCATGTATGTGGTAGTTTGCGGGTACTTTGTTTTTTTCAAAGGGGATGACTATGCACGTTTTGGCATTTAGCTTGAGGCCATGATTTTGACATCAGTTATCCATCTCAGTGAGACACTTCTGGAGGATGTCTGTATCAGCCGGAGAGTCAATTATGGCCCCCAGTTTGCAGTCATCTGCAAACTTTGTCAGCCATAGTCCTCCTGGGCTTGCCTGCACCTCTGAGAAGTATATACCGAACAGGAGGGGTCCCAGGACTGAGCCCTAGGGGCCACCACTTGTAACCAGTTTAGAGTTGGACCTAGAGCCTGCAACTCTCACTGTATGGGTTCTATCCATGAGCCAATTGGCAACCCATCTCATGACGTAGGAGTTTATGTTCAGGCTGGTGAGCTTGTGTATAATACCAGAATGGGGAATGGTGTCGAAAGCCTTTGCGAGGGCTCAGTCAGCTGTGTGGACCTCCTTTCCCTCGTCTAAAGCCTTGGTAACTGTGTTAAAGAAGTCCACCAGGTTTAGGAGGCATGATCTGCCCTTAACAAAGCCAATCTGGGTAAGGTCCATTGTTTGGAGGTTCCTAATGTCTCTGTTAATGAATTCCATGATGATGCACTCCATAGCCTTGCAGACCAGGCTAGTCAGGCTTATAGGGTGATAATTCCCAGGGTCCAATGTGGCTCCACCTTTGTAGAGGGAGATAACTGTTGCTGTTCGCCACTCTATGGGTACGTAGCCTGTAGAGAGGGTGAGTTTGAACAGTGTGTTTAGGTGAGGGGTTAGTTCATTTTGGAGCTCATGTAAGACACAGCCTGGGACACCGTCCAGTCCCATTGAAGCTGTGTTTTTGGCTTTGGATAGGGCTGTTTTAACCTGTGTGTCAGTGATTGCCAGGACTCTACATTCTTCTGGTATGGTTATGGACCCTTTAGGGGTGAGTGGGGGGTGAAGTTTGCACTAAACTTGTCTGCCAGAATGTTGGCAATATCAGTCAGTTCAGTGTATTTTGTGCCATTCTGCACTAACTCAGAGCAGATTTGAGAGTTTCCACTTAGGTTCTTGACATAGCTAAAGAACGCTTTGTGGTTATCTTTGGAGTTCTTTGCAATTTTTCTTTCAAAGCTCGCCTTGGATGATTTTATGAGGGATCATAGTTTCTTGCTGATACTGATCTTTCCTTCTTGGGATTTTACTCTTTTCTGTACTAGTTTCTTCCTTCTGTTGTATAGCTTGTTTATGGTAGGGGTCCACCAGACTGGTTTCCTTTTCTTGGAGGAGTGAGTCTTAGTTTTGCTTGAAATAGCACAATCCATGCATTCTTGCAGGTGCTCATAGAGTGCCTTTGTAAGGGATTCTGCAGCTTGGACAACGTTGTCCTTTAGCATGGAGGCTGTGATCCTTTCCACATCAGTCTTAAGTAATGTAAAGTTTGCTTTTGAAAAGTTTTTCATGATGGTGTCCCTGATTGGGGGTGGGGGCGGAATGTGGATATCCAGAGTGATTAGTCTATTGTCTGATCTAACCAGCGAGGGGTTGACCTCCGTTGTGGAACACCGGTCGCCCATGTTGGTGATAACCAGGTCCAATATGTTGTCACCTCTGGTGGGGGTGTTGACCAGTTGATCCAGGGCATTCAAGTTTATAAATTCTAGGAAGTGTTGGGCAAGGGAGTTAGTACTTGAGTAGTTCTTCCAGTTAATGTTTGGGTAATTGAAATCACCAAATATTAGGGCATTTGGTAGGACCTTCATATTTTCCAGTGTCTCCAGAAACGCGGAATGGGGGTCCTGGGTCATGGTGGGTGATCTGTAGCAAGCTACAATTTGAATTGCAGTTTTGCCCATTGTTAGTTGCACATGGATGATCTCTGAAGCATCGTGCTGCGCCACTAACCTGGAGGTGTGGGTATCCTTGATGAATATGGATACACCCCCACCTTTTGTGTTTCAGTCCAGGTTCTGTGGCTGAAAAGTATGGTATGAGTTATAGCCTGGTAGTACTGGGGTGCTCTCTGGAGCCTTAAACCAGGTTTCTGTTACTGCAGAGATATCAATGTTATCCATACTGAGGAGTGCCTCGAGTGCATGCATTTTGAGGTTTAGACTTCTGGTGTTGAGTAGCATTACCCTCAGGTTTTGGTTACTTCTGCTATTTACGGTGGTGGGTTTGTCTTTTGAGTTTTGCCTAAAAAAGGCACTATGGGGGATGCAAAAGCCTTGGCCAGTATTCAAAAGCCTAAGGGTGACAGTTGCAAGCCATCTCTTGTGAAGCAACTTGGCTTGTCGAGCATGTCATCCCAGGTGGACAGATACTGGATCCCCTTTGAATGACACCAGAAACTTAGCCAATTGTTGAAATTGATCATTTTTTCTTTATACTGTGGCATCATTCTTGCTGAGAGCAGGATGCTATTCAGGGTCATGGTCAGACCGGCCTGGGCTACATGATCAGAGAGCTCTTCCATGTCTCTTTTCATGTAGTCCAGGGAGGTACATCTCAGGTCATTCACACCAACATGGACAATGACAGAGTCGTATTTGTACTTGTTCTGGAGCAACCTGAGTGCTTGTGTTATGTGGCAGATCCTGGCACCCGACAGGCAGCTAACTGTAACCTTCTCCTTGTCCAGCCTAGTTAGTGGGACATCAGTGTGCCTGACTATAGAGTCACCTATTACTAGTGTGTTGGGTATGTTATTTTGCCTTAAGGGCTGTGATTGCGTGGCACACTGATTATGTGAAGTATATGTTTCATGGTTTGTGATGGGGTGTGGAGGTTTCTTGGATGTCTGCTTTGGCGGTCTCTGTTGCTTTTTCAGATTTTTATTTAGAGCCTCCGAGTATGTTTTTGTGTATTTATGTGTGTTATTTGCTCGTGTTGGTTTAGTAGGTCTATGTGAGACTGGTGGTGTGTTGCAAGTATTTCCCTTCTCCTCTTGACTGTCAGTTCCAGTCTTAGGTTGAGAGAGCTTTGCCTCCAGTTTGACTGTATAATTGCATCTCTCGCATATATTAGTGTTTGGTGGTAGGAGGAGAGGGTTGTCTGTGTACATGAGGCAGTTGTAACATTGCCTCAAAATGCCCAGATTCACCAGTTGGACTGGAGAGTACACCTGAAACTGCCCTTTGGACATGCCTGAATAGGTAAAGTGAGCTGTTTTACTGATTGGCTGGTAGGGACGAATAGAGAGCCTTGATCTTCTGGACAGTATAGGGGGGTCTAGTGCTAGGGTTAACTAGAGTTGCTATGAGTTTTGAGCAAGTGCTGGGCTGTAAAATGAATGGTTTGAGTGCTTAAGTTGAAAGTTTGTCTAGTTCCAAGGGAAAAATTGAAGAGTAGAGTTTGTGGAGCCGGGAATAGTTTAACCCTAGCTAACTGGTGCTGCCCGGCGTGCAAAACTGCGCAAATGCGGTTTTTATAGCAGGGAAATGAAAGAAATAGAAATTAGCCCAAAATGGCCAATAAACTACTAACTTCTGGGCTGAAACTACTCCTCCGGGGACAGATAGGCTGCTCAAAGCTCCCCTCTCTCACAGGTGAACAGAGAAACTTCCTTCTATGCAAGTAAGGCATGGGCAACACAGAAACTTGTAACACAGCCCTGAATTCAGCAATAACCTGAAAACTGGACTATACTAGTTCATAAAGGCAGAAAACAAGTATATTTTTGTGTTTTTTTTGTTTTTTTTTTCAAAAAATAAATCAGATACAATAAAAAAAACACTTTAAAATGCACAGAAATGGTTATCACACTTTAGTGTGTAGCCTACAACAGTTAAACAGATTATTTAAACACAAAAACAACTTAGTTCAAGTGCAGGCAGCAAATAAGTACAATATGTAGCAGAAACAAGCTTTTTAAATCACAGAAATGCTAAAACAAATAGGCATTTAGGCGGAATTAGTTAAAGACAGCAAGAAATGCAGAAAAATTATACTTAATCACTCCAAAGTCTCTCTTTTGTCTCTCTGCTGCTGTAGAACTCTACAGGATACCTGGCAGGCACTTGCTGAGCTGAATACAAGCACAAAAAAGTGTAAATGTGTTTTTTTTATAGCAGGGAAATGAAAGATATAGAAATTAGCCCAAAAATGGCCAATAAACTACTAACATCTTTGCTACAGCAAACAAGGCACACAAATTTTAGAAAGAAACAGTTCAAATAAGCAGGCATAATAAGCCTTTAACCAGAAATTCCCAGCTCAGAAGGGCAGAATCTAGCCTCTCCTCCCACAAGAGTGCAGACCACAAACCTTCTTAATGTAAAATAACTGGCCTAAAGCCCAAGTGCTTAAACCAGAACTAATGCATTTTTAGAATAACAGACACTGAGCCTTCAATCAGCAATTCCCAACTTAGAAGGATGTAAGGTACTTGTCCTGCCACAACAATGCAGTCCACAAACCTTCTTAATGTAAAACAACTGCTCTGAAGCCCAAGTGCTTAAACCAAAAGGCTTAGAATAACAGTTACAATTTAATCAGGCTACTAACAAGCAGTAATAACTGCAGCAGAATAATACAACTGAGTAGTTTTAAGAAGAGGCACAAGCAAAATAAGGTAATAAAGTGGGAAGAAACACAATTAAAGTAAAATCAGATGAATAAAGTGCATTTTTTTATAACAATAGAAAACAGGCAAACTGATTTAAACAAATTACCCAGTTAACCAGTAAAAAACTCAAAACTGAGCCCTGTTCCAGCAGTCTTCAATCAGACAAGTTCTAACCGCACACTCCTGCCACTAGGGTGCAAGGGAACCTTCTCCAAAAAGATGGCCTGGATTAGGGCTCAAGTTATACAAACAAAGCTAGATTTAGTAGGCCTAAATCTAGTCTATGCTACAGCAGACAAGGTGCATGAATATCAGAAAAACAGTTCTAATAAGCAGGCACAGCTTTTTTTAACCAATTCCCAGCAGCCAGAAAGAAAATCTGGCTCCTAGCCTCTCTCCTTACCTCAAAAATGGCCATGGAGATTTTCAGGACACACATCAGATTTTACAGGCTGACACAAACCCACGGTCAGTACAAACAAAATAAATTTCTTTTTTTTTTGCCTACATAGTTTATTCTTGTAGCAGTTTTTTTTATTATCCTGTTTGTAACATGTAGGTGTTTTTTATTTAGAAATAACTATGTTATGCAGCTAGTGCAGACCACAAACCTTCTTAATGTAAAATAACTGGCCTGCAGACATTTAGAATAGCAGACACTGAGCCTTCAATCAGCAATTCCCGAAGGAGTCCTGCCAAACCTTCTTAATGTAAAACAACTGGTCTGAAGCCCAAATCTTAGAATAACAGTTACAATTTAATCAGGCTACTACCAAGCAGTAATAAATGCAGCAGAATAAACACAATTGAGTACTTTTAAGAAGAGGCAAAAGCAAAATAAGATAATAAAGTAGGAAGAAGCACAAATACAGTAAAAGCAGATAAAGTGCAATTTTGTTATGAAATGAGGTGAATTTTTTTATGAAATGTATCTGCTTATATTAAGCATATATTTTCCCCTATATAATTTATTTTGTTGCAAATCAAAAATATGTGTATTAGATCAGTTTTAGTTTCTCCACATCTTCATCACTTCATGTTCTCTTTCATTTTTCCTTAAATATTGTAGTGAGTTTAAAGACCCATCTGTAAAGAATAAGCATTTGTTTGTACCGATTATGTATCCACATTACTAATTCTTTGTATCCCTCCTATAATTTTTTATATTCTGTTTCTGTTAGAGAACCCTACATTTATCTCAAAGTTTTTTTCTAGATCTTCTTCATAACATTCCCCTTTGTTTCTAGTAAATGTGCATAAACTATTTTACTTGTCTCTTTCATCATGTTTCCATTTTCCCCTATGGTAGTAGTAGATATCCTCTTTTAGCTGCTATCCTCTTTTGTTTTTTGTTTGTTTGTTTGTTTGTTTTTTCATTTAATGACTTCCCTTTTTGTGGCTGCTAATTTCCAGTCTCTCTCATTACACTAAGCTCATCAACTTTGCTTTGATTTGCTTAAATGATTTTTGGATCATGATACATTGCTGTAATCCAGGCACAAAAAATACTGATCATATTCAAAGCTTCTTAAAAATGTAGGATAATATTATACATGCTTTACTATTCTACAACCATCTTCATACTGAAATAAACTAGCAGGACCCTACCCATTATCTCTCCACCACCTTTTTTTTAACAATGTCTCCAAGTACATACCTTTATACTTTGGACAAAACTTTTATTTAATCTGTTATCTGCTAATACCTTTGATATTATTGTGTACCAAAATGTATTAAAAATATTGGTGTATAATTTTCAGGATCTTTTAAATCCCCTTTATGTTTATGCTGTAGTAGTACTTTTTCATTAATGTTAATGTTTGTTGATGGTCTCTACTTTCACAGAAAATAATCATGCCAATTTTTTGTTAATGTTTGGCCTCTCCATTTAAAAAATCACATTGGGAAACCATATGGGAATACCTGTTTTCCTTTCTTTAAATTTTTGTCATTTTTTTATACTCCTTTAGCCGTTATTTCTGGATTTAATATGTTTTATTATCCATTTATAATGTTATTCTATTAATTATTCCCATTTTTCTAAATTATTTCTGGTTTACTTGCATACAGCTCTTCACAATTTTCTTTAACTCTATCCCTTATGTCTTTAGCTTATCTAAAGTTTCCCATGTCTGTCCCTTAATTCCTGTATTATAAACCTAGCATCTGCTCTTTAAGTTTACATGTTAAGTTTTTAGTTGCTATTTCTGCTTGCATTCACCACAAGTGACCTCTAGAAATGCTTTCAACATACATCTCTGTTAAAGGTAGTTGCTATATTATATATCTTAATATTTTCATTTTTTTAATAATTAATTTTATTGTGATCTCCTTGATGTGACGATAACTGAATTCTCTAATGTTCAACTTTCAGGTCATTAAACTTTGTGTCATTTCTTTGTATTCCCTTCATAGGTTCATAGGTAGGTACTAGGCTATCTGCCCGAGGGCATTTTTAAGCCTAGCCAGAGTGTGTGTGTCGGCTTTTGCCACCCCATTGATTAATTGACTGAGCCTCTGTCAAGCAGAGCTAATGAAGTGATCCCAGGGGTGTATTTTCTGTTAACCATCCATTCATGAGCTGTTATTCTTGGGGATGGATTCTGTAAAGGCCGAGGAATCTGATGCATTCTACCGAGAGCAGCACAAAAGTTTCAGATAAGCATGTAATATGTAAATACACCTCAGTGAACTTAGAATATCTCGGCACATAACAGAGTTTCTAGGTAGCAATGGTGCACTGTATATCAGTCACAGCAACTTCATAAGCCAGGAAAACTGTCTCACAAAGTATGATGTACATTAACAAAGTTAAGGAAATATATCACATTCTAAGCTGCCTGACATTCATTAACACATATGTACAACAATATCTCTCAAGTAAGCTTAGGAACAAACATGGGATATATCTGTAAGTCATTTATTAAAATATCTCTAATTTAAAAATGAATAAAGGTGAAGGGCAATCATGACCAACTCACCACAGCTAACAGCAGCTAACAATGGGTGCTGGATATGTGTAGAGAACATGAGTACAGCACACATCCAAGAAAATAAGGTGATTAGACTTGAGGCAGAAATGAAGGAATGCAAACTAAAAACATTTCAGTGTGATGTCCAGGACTATGCTAAGAATAGACAGTTTTCTTGGAAACAATACAGCAAGAATGCTAGATTTGCTAATGGGAATTGTGAAGATGCAACAACTAAAAAGAACAAAAACAAAAGAGTTTGAGGCTCTATATTGAAAATCAGTATCAGTATCAGTATTTTTAACTGATGATTCTTCATCTGCTCTCGAGACTGATACTGATATCTGATTTACCCGCAGCTAAGACAGCAAATAGTTTTAGCCCTTTAATAAATTGTGTAGGGGGACACAAAAACATTGTAAGAAATCAAAGGTCATTATAAATTCTACAATAGATGCTGGGAACAAGTTGGACTGTGACAATACTGTACATAATATTTATCCTGTTTCTTTGTCTAATGATGATGTTTCTTTGCTTAATAAGGGTTTAAATTTTGTCCTCATGTCACCTGTCTCAGAAGTGAGGGTGATGCAAGACACTAAGGATTTTTGTTATCATTTAAATTTATAATTATTTTTTAAAGCTCCCTGAGAGTATATCCAGGAACACTCATACAGAAACTCTGGGTTCCTTTTGTAGCCTGACTCCCTGAAACTGCCCTGCATTGACTCACATAGAAGCATTCTTGGGGCAAAGAAATCACCTATCAGCTCCCTGAGAGTATATCCAGGAACACTCATACAGAAAGTATGTTTGCTATAGTCAACTAAAGACTTTATCCTTAATTTATACAAATCTACTTTGCCAGGTTAGGTGTGTCTCCTGAGTTCGGTATGGCAGCAGCCATTCCCCCCACCCCCACTGCAGTCTGACATATTTCCCACCTCCAGCCTATTTCATACTCCATTTCCCATTATTTTTACCCTGCCTGCTTAACTACCATATTAGCTCCTCTCCTCTATCTCTTCATTTCTCCTTCATCCTGGATTTAGCTTCAGCTGTGGCACACTCCGCAATTCTGGTAACTGCCCACTAGGTGGCGGCTCTGTACCTGCTGTATACCTTATATCCTTTCACTCTTCCTTTATATCACACTAGCTGTACACTCTGTTCATAAGTAGTTGTTCTAGGCTACCTTTCTAAACTCCTAGCTCTAGTATCTACCCTGTCTCTTTTATTTTTACTCTGACCTTACGGTCTAATATCTCTACTCATCCCTTTTAGCTTCTTATTCTCCCTTTGCTTAGCCTCTCACCTCCCTGTTACACTCTCAGACTTTACACTCACCTGTTGCCTCTCTTTTTTCACTGATTGTCATCTTGGACGCAGGTCTCCTTGTCTCATCCAGCTCTGTTCGCCCTACGGGCTCACTCCACTCCCCTACACTGCCCCCAATTCCCACCCACCCCCAGTGTCCCTACACTTATTCCTCCCTTACCACACCCCCTCTTACACCGCACCAATCCCACTGCCCACATCATTATCACATCACACCTCCCACAACACATTACTATTAGACACACCCACCCCCACTCTGCTCTGTTGCTCCACTTCCCCTAATACTTTCACCACTACACCATCTTACCTATCACCCCACACATCCAGCTACCATCTACTAACTCTAAAATGCCAACATCTCCCTCCCACCTCCTAACTCAACTACTTCTCATTCTCACACTACTTCCTTCTCTTTTTACTGTCCATCTCTTAACCTTATATGAACAACCACTATACTCCTCCACCCCCTTTCCCACAAAATATACTTCTATATTAACAATTGACACTATTCCAATCTCTCTAAATATTACATCTTCACCCATCTACATAGTTCCCAAATTTCACAGACTTACACTCATTAAATATAGTCATTCCAGTAACAAAAAACAACCTAACCATTCTTACAAACTACTTTATCATAAATACATTACTCACCTTCACACCCTACTCGATGGAGACATACACCCAAACCCTGGGCCTATTCATACCTCGACCACTGACGGATATACCCCAATTAAGAGTAGCACCATAACCCTTCCAAGCCAGCAAACTCTCTCCTCATAGCACATATCAGTATACGCAGCATTAATAATAAAATCCCACACCTTCATGCCCTAATAGATGTCCACCAATTTGATATCCTATGCCTATCTGAAACATGGCTTAAACCCACAATCAAAGACAATGAAGTCACCCCCTCCTGGTTATAATATCATTAGAAAAGACCGTACTACCAGAAAGGGAGGAGGGGTTGCAATCCTCCATAAAACCACACTACAAATTAGTACCTTTGACCTCAACCCACCCTTAGACAACAAAGCTGAAATTCTGATCACTAAACTTCAGGTCAACCCTAATAAAGCCATTAATGTCATCTGCCTATACCTACCATCTGGTAACAATATTAACGCCCTCGAAAATATCCTGAATTGGCTTACTATCAACCTCCCACAGGAAACTATAATTCTAGGTGACCTTAATATTGATTGGCAGTCCTGTAATAGTTCACACCCTTCTACCCATATCAACCTAAATGGCTTTACTCAAACTATCAACTCCTCTACCAGAACTCACAAGCCCAACAACAAAGAAACTATCCTGGACTGGATACTTACTAATAATCCTCTACATTCCTACAAAGTAGGAACCCTCCCAGATGATCTAAGTGACCACTCCCTAACCTATTTTATTAGATCCAAAACCAACCTTACACATCCCAATACTGCCAGAACTGTTCACTCCAAAAAACAATTTAACCATGATCTATTCCTTACAGAACTTAAACAATGCAATTGGACACCTCTAAAATATCTTCCACTTGATGAAGCAGTATCATATTTTAATTCCACATTCTTATCCATCCTGAACGACCATGCCCCACTACGTTCTATTAGATGTAAAGCTAAACCAGCTCCCTGGCTCTCAAACACTTCAAGGCATAGAATCCATCTGAGAAACAAAGCTTGGGTTAAATGGCGTTCTGCAAAAAACCCATTAGATCACTTAATTTTCAAACAACTAAGAAATGTCACTAAAAAAGCCATTGTACTACATAAAAAGAACTTTTACCTCCAAATACAGCAAACCCATGTTAATAAACCACAAATGTTCTGGAAAAGCATGAACAAACTTCTTCATCCAGGACAATCAGTCACCCCTAACCCTCTAGGCTCGAACCCAGATAATCCCATCGACACTGCCAACTCCTTTAACTCCTTCTTTACCAATGCCATCCAATCTCTTGCTAGTCATCTTACACCAGACATTGCAAACCTCCCTAATTCATCTGTAAACCCTCCACCTTCCTTTCTATTTCATCCAGTGCCCACATCCACTATTTGCTCTCTACTACGTAAACTTAAACATTCCACCCCCTCAGCTGACCAACTCCCAGCAGAATACCTTCAAATAGGTGCTAAATCTGTAGCCTACCCTATATCCATTCTTATCAATAGAACCATTAGTGAAGGAAATATCCCATCCATCTGGAAGATTTCCTATATCATTCCTCTACACAAAGGTGGTAACTCAAATGATTTCTCTAATTTTCATCCCATAGCCTTGCTATCTCCCCTCGCAAAAATTATGGAAAAGTGTATTCAGAAACAACTACTCAACCATCTGCTCCAAAATAAACTTCTGGCTAACTGTCAACATGGCTTCAGACCTTACCATAGTACCACCACTGCCCTGCTATCTTTTACAGATTGTATTAACAATAATTGTAACAACGGCCTTCATTCCTCAGCAGTATTTGTTGATTTATCCAAAGCCTTCGACATGGTTCATCACCACCTGCTCTTACATATCATGCAATCTCTGTCCTTAGACCCATTAACTATCAACTGGTTCAAATCTTACCTTGATAACAGGAAACAAGCAGTACTCTGGCACAATAATCTATCAAATCTCCTACCTATATCCCTTGGTGTCCCTCAGGGCTCCATATTAGGGCCACTCCTATTTTCCATCTACACTAATGATCTTCACTCAGCAATTCCTTACTCTGCCTGTATTCAATATGCAGATGAGTCCACCATTATCTGCTCAGCTACCTCTCAAACTGAACTGCAAACCTTGACCCAGAATGCATTTAACACTGTAGAACAATGGTTTACTAACCGCTGCCTCTTCCTTAATCCCAAGAAAACAAAACTGCTACTCTTCTCCCCAACACGTAAGTCCACCCCCATACAATTTTCACTTACATCCAACAATGGTACTGTTATCTCTCCAGACCCAACTACCAAGCTCCTAGGAATAACTATTGACAACAACCTCAACTTTGACACACATATTAACACCACAATAAAAACTGTCAACAAGAAACTTGGATCCCTCTATAGAATCAAACCTTTTCTCACTACAACAGCCAGGACTGCTATAGCCAGAACTCATCTCATCTCTACTCTACTCTATGCCTCACCCATATTCACAAACCTTTCTAAAACCAACATTAACAAGCTCACTGTATCATATAATAACATTGCTAGATTTGCTGCTGCCTCCCCTTACCATACTCATCACTGTCTAAACCTTTTACAACTTGATTGGTTAGAATTTCATCAGCATCTTCATCTTTCTCAGCTTACTATTGCCCATAAAAGCCTGTATCAACCCTCAAATACTCCTATTCTCTCAAGACTACTTACCCCTACCATAATCCTAAAAACTTACGCTCAGCTAATAAACTACTGTTTAACACCTGTAGAGCTCATAACCTAGCAGGTGACTCCCTCTTCTGTAACACCATTGGTAAACTATGGAATCTACTACCTACTGAACTTACAACTCTCTCCTCTCATACACTTTTCAAAAAGAAGCTCAAGCTTCATCTCAAAAAACACTGGTTATGTTCCTGTATTACCCCTGACTAATTGCTTTATCCTCTAGCATTAACCACCTTCATCAACTTCCATTCACTTTCTAACCTTTTATTTATATTTTCTTTTTTCTGAATCCTGGGACTGCAGTCTTCATAAGTCTTCAAGTCTTCACATATTTCCTTATTATCAACATTGGTAACTGCCTTCCACACTATACATTGTATATATTCTATGATGACTTTTTTTTAAAACCTTACTTAAAATGTTTTTATCATATTATTCTCTAGACTTTTTCATGACCTTATTTAAAAATGTGTATCTTTTATTTTTATTATTATTATATTTCTCTTCTTTTCTATTTTGTCATTTTATATGTTGTTATTGTTTTTTATCTATATTGTTTTGCACATGGAGCTTTTCTCCCCGGGCCTCTACTGAAAATGGACATGTATCCAGCTAGACTAGCCCAGTCAACAAATGTAAAATAAAATAAAATAAATAAATAAATAAATAAATAAAATAAAATAAATAAATAAATAAATAAAGACAAGGACCATAGCAGTTTTGATTCTTTTAGGTTTAAACCTTCTTCTTTTCAACCTTCCAGAAATAAATATGTGATGGCTTTTGAACAAGCTATATTAAAGGAACTACATTTTAGTTTATATACCAACACTGTTCATCATAATTTAACTTTTAGACAAAGGTTAGCACTTGACTGTTTAAGCAGGAATACTGATGTAGTGATTAATTCTGATAAGGGAGGTGCTGCTGTGGTATGGGATTCCAACAGGAGGTTCTTACCCAACAAAATGACAAGTTTTATTCTAGGATGCATTTAGACTTCAATATGCAATTTAAATATGAAATTGATCAATTTTTGGACCTAGCACTTGAGGAGGGCATTATTGACAGGAAAATTATGAAACAGCAAACAGTGGATGGCCCCATATTTATGTGTTGCCTAAGATTCAAAAAAATTCAAAAATTTCCAGGACATCCCAATGTGGCACATTTTGGTTCACTAATGGAACCCCTTTCAGCTTTTTTAACACATTATTTAAAACCTTTTCTGCCTGCTATTCGATCTAGGATTTATGATACTAAAGAATTTTTAAATATGTAAAAGAAGCTCAGATGGAAATGGGATGTCATATGTGCACCTTGGACATAAAATCCTTATACATCAATTGGGTTCATTATAGCTCATTAATAATATTATATATTATTAATAATGTTATATATTAATAATATTATATATTATCATTATAACTCATTGGGTGGGTTTGCAAGTTCTGGAATATTGGTTAAATAATGTCAATTTATATAGTCTATGTTTCAGTACCTTTCTTTTGTGTCTTATAAAACATGTTTTGACTAAAATGTTTTTTTTATTTCAGGCAGGAGTGTTATTTGCAGTTGCAAGGTACTGCTGTGGAAGCCTCGTTTGTTCCCATATATGCTGATTTGTTTATGAGATATGTTAAGCAAATTTTGATATATAATGTCAATCATAACATTTATATTGACTCTATTGATATTTGGTGTCACTATTTGGATGACTGCTGGTTTGTTTAGACATCTGATTTGGAATTTTCTGTTGGAAGTTCCTCAATATCTCAATGATAATAAGTAGGGTCTTTGTTTTACTTTAAATTATGATACTTCCAAAATTTCATTTTTGGATGTATTGGTTGAAAAAAAGTTGGATGGAACTGTTAAAACGTCCTTGTACAGGAAGGAATTCCATAAAAATTCCTTACTACAAGCATCTAGTTGTCATACTAGACATAAGTAATAATATTTCTTTATCACAGCATTTTAGGGTGAAAAGAATTTGTTCTGAAGGGGAAAAATTTGCTGATGTTAATCAGGATTTAATGTCTCTATTTATTAACAGAGTTATGATCCTAAAATATTATAAAAGGCTTTGGATAATATTATAAATCAAGGGATAAATTATTAAAATATCAAGATAAGAATGATCAAGTTTATGGTGGGTGAAAATTAAGGTTGGTTACGACCTTTCAGAGTAATATTCATTCTGTTCATGAGATTGTTCACAGTCATTGGTTTATTTTACAGTTAGACACAGATTTGATGGAAATTCTTGCTAACAAATGTTCTTTTTCTTATAGATGTGGTAAGACTATAGGAAATTATTTTAGTCATTAAAAAGTGGGTTGAATATAGTACTGGAAGTACAAACTACTCTAGATGGCAATGTTTTAAAGGGGCCTTTCCCTTGTGGTGCATGTACAACATGTGCTAATTTCAAAAGTATGGAATTTACAAAAGCAAACACTCCTAGGGTTTATGAAATTAATACTGCTATTACTTCTAATTCATGATTAGCTAGGTTTACACTGAAAACCTTGAAACTGCATTGATAGACTGGCATATGGTCAACTTGCAGTTTTCAAGTCGGCAGAATGTTGAACCTAAATTGATCGACAGCTCTACAGCAAATGGGTAGTGTAATTTGAGCATTTGGGTACAACATTGTGCAGGAAGATTGTGGTTCAGTGAGGAACAGGGAATTAGCCCATTTCCTCACTGAAATGTGATCTCGGAGTTAGTATATTTAATGTGCAGGAGGTGTGGGGGGATGCAGCGGGGGTGTAGCCACCCCCCCCCCACAAAACAATAGAATTAATGTACTGCTGACTGTACAGTTTAATGGTATGTTAATCTGCATAGCAGGAGGTGAGTCATGTCACCTCCTACTATATTGAATCCATCGAATCATGGTTGTCGATGTATTAATTTTCACTTTGGTTTACTTTTAGGCATTCCAAATTCCTCATTTACAGTCCACATTTTAAATGGTCATCCAAAGCAGATTCAAAATGCCAATAGTAAACAATTAGTTATATATTTAGTTACATGTTTTTGTTCTGCTTTCTATGTTGGAAAAACTTCTAGATTTTTAGAGCACATATATTTAAACATCTTACTGACATTAGATGTCACCGTAAATTTAATGCCTTGTTTGAGCATACACTAGCATCCTAATGTCCAGTTTTTTTTTTTTTTTTTTTTGGGCTATTGACAAAATTGTGTTTAATGGTCCAAATGAATGCTTAGTGTAAAGGAATGTTTTTGGATTGTGAAAATAGGAGCTTTATTTTCTCCTGATTTGATTGAATATTAGTTTAAGTTTTGTATTTATGTATGAGTATATGTCTTTAAATGTAAGTCCAAGGAAAAGTGATGTCATCTTCAAGGAAGTGATAAGTAACTGCTGAATATTTTAATTTTATTAACAAACTGAGGAAGGATGTTGCTGAAACTGGTTTATGGTTTTTAAACTGACTAAATAAAGAATACATTGTTGGATTGTGTTTGGAGAATGCTGGCCTTTGTGTTTTTTTTCCTGTTGCTGGTTGCTTTTTGCCGTGAACTGTCACCTACCTTGCTAATTGCTGTTGTTGTATGAAGAAGAGTGACACATAAGAGATGTATTGGAATAGGAAAATCTGAGGGACAGACAGAGGGGCATGGACAATTTTTTTTTTTTGGTGGAAATAGACCTTCTTTTTTTAAGAATACAAGGAAAAGTAAAGACATGGAAAGAGGAGGAGAAAGTCATCACAGCAAGTATACACTGCACAACATAGGCAATGGAAAGTTGACAAACCATATGCGGATGCATGGCAGCCATGGTGCAATGCAGAAATACACATGTACCTATGCACTATTATATTATGATGTGTTGCAAACTGTGTGGCAGTCATACCTGGATGTATATGACTGATGACATTTATGTGTCGTAGGGTATTAAATAGGGATCACAGTATATATTGGCTAAATAATTCAGTATCGAAGTAGTTCATCAGCAGTGCAAGTGTAAGCCAAGCAACATCACATATGAGCAAAGGTAGACCCTGGAATGCCAGAGAATACCAGCAGAGGACAGAACAGAACTTCTGACAATACATATGAAAGGCAGACAAATAAGCACAGTGCCAAGCAGCAGTACTGTAGCAAATCAGCATACGAGTTGCAACCTACACAAGTAGGTGTACACAATCCAAACAGATGTTTAATGGAATGCATATGTCACACACATATGCCATGTCAAAGGCAACACACAGGCATAGGAGTATATTTATGACCTTCATTGGCCTAATAGGAAATTATTTGAAAGCAATGACATGTAATAATAATATATGCTCACAGAAATATGATTAATACTATATCTCCAATATCAGGTTCTGCACATAAATTTCAACAACGTACTTTGGTTAATAAGTAGCACACAAGAGTACAACAACAACAAAGATATATTATATTGCAAGCAGTAGTCATCAGTTTGTGTGCATATGTCCTGCATTTGTATAATGGCCATAAGTTCACACAAGGTGACCTTGTAACAAAACAACTACATGAAAATGGATGAGAATTCCAACAAATGTGAATATATACCAGGCACATGAGCAATATATATGACATAACTACAAAGGTGGAAAGGAGGTGGACAACACAGACCCACTTCAAGGAAGACATACATCAATCTCCATAGGCAAATGATAAAGTAGGACAATAATATGTAAGGTGACACACTGCAAATGCATGTGCACACCACATATGGTGGTGATAAAGTCAAACCAAACTACATGGAAGCAAATGACCAATGTATGTCACATGGGCAGACTGCACTGCCCACATCAACAGAAATGGCCATGTATAAATCACACGTATAGTATTGTGCAATCATATAACAGCAACAGGTATAGGTAAGCAACCTAAGAATCGATATTATATATACCCATATATACTGTCCTTTCAATGTAAAACATCATGTGGAAGAAACACCAGCGGTTATGTGCCACTGACCCTAGTTGCGATTGAGCAAAGGGTAGTCCTGTGAACAATAATACAGCACATTAACATGAAGTCAATGACTGCTCAAAGTCCCAAGATACAACAGTGTTTCTATATTGATAGGAATATGTGCAGAGACATGTACATAAATCAGTGCATATGTACACCATGTGTGAACTTGTGTGAATAAGGAATGGATGTGAAAATGTAAAATAGGCCATTAAAGTCATACTGCACTGTTACTGAATAAATTATCATTACCATAATGCATCCTTGAATGTTACATTGGGAGTCTATGTATTCAGTAAAGGAGGACTGCCCATATGTTTCAGATGCATTCATATGGCACAATATGACATCATCATTGCCAACACATGCCACACACAACGCCAGTAAGCCAGTGTGACAAGTGTCATCCAAAACACAGGGGCAAGGACATGTTCTTCTGTTGAACATGCATGACATGGCAATCCACAAATAATACCCATACCAATATGGTATTTTTGGAATATGGGGAACATGTTTAGAAATTACTGTCAGGGCAACACATATATACAATGAAATTGTTGCAACAGTATCTGCATGTTAATAGCTGAAACTCATGGACAGCTGAATGCTGAATGAAAGTTTAATGTGGCACTGTGTGTCATGCACCCATTGAAGCATAATGCTAAATTTCACAAAATATCTGTAGTGTATATTTGGATGTTATCACATAAACATGGCAGTAAAATTCTATGCATGCACAATTGTGCATATATATATAGTCCAGTCACTGATATGGCAAACACCATGGTGGCCGCATTACACAACTGGATTACACATACAATACTTATGGTGCTGAGGGAAAGCCCTGATGAGGATGAACATCACAAATGATCTTCTGGGCTACTTCCCTAAATGAGTCCTAGATAGCCCATGGCATATCTTAGAAGAAATTCTCCATCATGTCCCTCATCTGTGTCCGAAAGACCTCAGTCAGCATCTCCCAGATCTGCTTCCAATAATAATCTTATTGGCGTGCTGGCCTCATCTCCTTTGAGGTGTAGTAAGGATGATGGCAAGTGCAGTTCAGCTTCCTTATCATCATCTTCATGTCTGTCAACATCATCATCATCAGGCAGTGACCTGATATGGGCTCATCTCTGAAGTCTGATGGGTGAGTGCCCACAGGTGCCATGTTCTGTCAAGGTGAATCACAATGCAAGACAGAAAGTAAATATGCATACCTGCTACTACCTGACTGCATAACACACCACTGTGACACAACAGACAGGCAGAAAGCAGTCATTATGAAACCTTAGACTATGTTATGGCCATTGTCAGCTGTACCACAATATGATCCATGTCATTAATGACAACTACAACAATGAAAACTGAATGTCTATCAGGTCACATATTCCAGTGAAAATCATAGCTGACATTAAAGTGAAACTGATGTGCACATCTACAATCTAACAGACATTGCTTAACATCCTGTTTACATGTAATGTCTACATATGACAATAAAGGTATATCAGCATATATTGCAGGTGTCATTAAAAACACATTCTCAGATGAAATGTTATAAAACTGTTCTGTAGAACAAGTATAATGAACAAACTTGCAGCTAGTGGATGGCTCCCTATGCATGCAACACCTTCCCTATGCCCCATTATCTATACTTATGGACATTTCCAATATCAGAACATGTCAGAGCCACTGTTAGAACATGTCAGGGCCACTGTATCCGTCAGACAACATGAGCAGCTTACTCCAGGCCATGCCATGTCATGCATAAAACAGCTTACCAGTGGAAATCCAAACATTACTTGAATACTTGTTTATCAGACATCATTATGATTATGCATGACAAGCATATGCAAAGCCAGCACACTTACATACCCTCACATTTGAAGAGAAGCATGCCATGACATTGTGTCATACAACAGTCACAAGAGTCTACCTTGAAAAACAACACTTTAAAAATGACAACATAACACTAGTAGTGTGACCTCCACTGTTTAATACTTGTGATATATGAATCAGTAAATTGGCCAACTCACTATCTGAGAGACTATCACTATTCCATGTTTCCTGTCTTGTATGTGTGTCCTGCACACTTATACTGGTGTGTGAATGTTCATAGGTTCATAGGTGTGTATTAGGCTAATGGCCCTGGTGCCTTTACAAGCCTAGCTGATAGAAGTGCCCTGGCATCGTGCCGCCCGACGTTAGTTCCCACTGCCTTTATCAAGAAGATCCAATGGAGTGATCCCCGGGGTGAACTTTCTATTTCCCATCCACTCAAGATTTCTCTTGAAGAGGGCCAGTGAGATGCTCTGCTTGACATGTATGGGAAGTCTATTCCAGAGCATGGGCAGTCTTCTGGGTTATGAACGTGTCCCTCCAGCATGTTCTCTTGATTGTGGTAATGAGGTTGAGGTCTCCAGACCATGTGGTGTGGAGGGATTGGGATTTCTTTAGATGTAGCATTTCTAACAGAGCTGGGTCAGACATGGCTTTGTAAGTCAAGCAGAGATCGCCTGTTAGTAGACGATATGAGACAGAGAATAGCTGGAATTTTTGAGTCTGTCCATGTAGGACATGTGTTTAAGGCCTAGGATCCTCTTCATGAGGTACTTTTGTGGCCTTTCCAGCTGTTGCATGTGTCTAGTGAGGTACATGCCAAATGGTGCATTATATTCAATGACTGGCCTAATGAGGGAAGAGCAGAGAGAGATGATGACCTCTTTCTTCCTGGATGCAAAACCCTTGGTAATGAGATGTGCCACTTAGAAGGATTCTGACCGCAGTGACAATGTGGTGGTCAAAAGAGAGATTTCTGTCAACCTGTGACCCCAGATCTCTTATAATGCCTTCAGTGTTCAGTGGGCTCCCATCAATGTGGTAATTAGTGAGAACTGAGTTTTTCCCGAAGGGGACGATGACACATTTTTGGCATTAAGCTTAAGGCTATGGTTTCAACACAAGTCATTGGTCTCAGTGAGGCCTTTCTGTAGGATGTCTGCATCACTTGGGGAGTTAATAATGCCTCCCATCTTACAGTCATCTGTGAACATGGTCAGCCAGAGTCCTTTCGTGCTGGCCTGGACTTCTGAGAAGTAGATGCCAAACAGGAGAGGACCCAAGATTGATCCCTGTGGAACTCCACTTGTGACTGGTCGGCACTCTGACTTGGAGTCCACCACTTTCACACTGTGAGTTCTATCTGTGAGCCAGTTTGCAACCCACCTAGTGATATAGGGGTCAATACCTAGTTTGGTGAGTTTATCAATAATTCCTGAGTGAGGAATGGTATCAAAGGCCTTGGCCAGATCGAGATAGGCTGTATAAACTGCCTTGCTCTCATCCACAGCTCTGGTGACTGACTCAAAGAATTCAACCAGGGTAAGCAGCCATGATCTACCTTTCACAAAACCAAATTGCTTGGGATCTAGAGTTTGGAGATTCCCTATATCCTTGTTAATTAGGTCCATGATGATGCGCTCCATAGCCTTACATATCAGACTCATCAGCCTAATGGGGCAATAATACCCAGGGTCTGTAGTCACTCCCCCTTTATGGAGAGGGATGACTGTAGCAGTGTACCTTTCTGTAGAGACAAAGCCTGAGTTGAGGCTGTGATTACACACACATGTGGTTTCAGTTCACTTTGTAATTCATGTAGAACACGTCCAGGCATATTGTTATGTCCCATGGAAGCTGTATTCTTGGCCTTGGAAAATGCAGCTTTATCCTATGCTGCAGTAATGCTGGGTGCCTGGCATTCCTCTGGTATTGTGCTTGGTCCTTTAGGGGGGAGAGATGGGTAAAGATGGCACTGAATCTGCAGGCCAGTATGTTGGCAATATCTGTTGTCTCAGTAAAGGAGGTACCACTGTGCAGTAAATCAGAGCAAACCTGGGTATTGCCGTGGAGATTTTTGATATAACTATAGAAGACATTGTGGTTGTTTTTAGTGTCTGCCACAAATCTGCCTTCATAGCTGGCTTTTTGAGGTTTTGATGAGGGATCTCAACTTTTTGTTGAGGAAAATAAGGGAGTTTTCCAGTCTTGTGACTTCACATTTTTCTGCAACAGTTTCTTCCTTCTGTTGTAAAGTTTATTAATGGCAGAAGACCATCAGATTGGCTTCCTTTTTTTGGAGGAGAGCATCTTGGTGATGTTGGGTATGGCTAGTTCCATGCATTCATGTACGTGTTTGAACAGTGCATTGGTTTATGATTTGGCACTCAGGCATCTATTTTCCATTGACATGGGTGACGTGAAGTTAGCCACCTCTGTTTTTAGGAGCCCAAAGTTAGCTTTGAAGACGTTTTTCATGGTGGTTACCTTTGTGGAGGGAATGGATGAGATCTGAATTTCCATGGTGATTAGTTTGTGGTCGGATCTAACCAGGGAGAAATTGACTACTGGTGTAGAGCAACAGTAACCCATGTTACAAATAACCAGGTCAAGGATGTTGCTTCTTCTAGTGGGAGTAAGAATGAGCTGATCCAAGGCATTGGAATTGATGAATTTCAGGAAGCGTTGGACCAATGTATTGGTACATGAGTAGTTTTCCCAGTTGAAGGAGGAGTAGTTGGCGTCACCTAGTATGAGAGTGTTGGGTTGGACCCTAATAGTTTCCAGGGTGCTTAGGAATGTGGAGTGAGAGCCTTGGGACATGGTTGGGGATCTATAGCAAGCTACAACCTGAATCGCCATCTTACCCAATGTTAGTTGTACCTGAAGTATCTCAGATGCGTTATGCTGGACTACTAGTCTGAAGGTGTGCATAGTCTTTATGAATATGGAGACACCACTGCCTTTGGAGCTTTGGTCCATGTTTTGGGGCCAAAAGGTGTGGAATGAGTTATAGCCTGGTAGTGCAGGGGTGCTTTCTGCTTCTTTAAACCAGGTCTCCATTACAGCATAAATGTCAATGTTCTCCATTTTGAGGAGTTCTTAGAGCAAGTTCATGTCAAGATTTAGACTGTCAACTGTATTCCAGGTGTCTGTGCATGTAATGGGTCATTTGAACAGCCACCAATTAACATATTGATATAATGAAGGTGCAGTGTGAAGACAATGCAGTGGGAAATATAAAAGACATATGCAAAAGAGATGGGCAAGGCAACATGGTTATTGGCTGACCCAACATCAGTTTTTGGAATGTAACACAACACACTAGAAGTAATGTACAATCATAAACACAGTGACAGCCTGTGACAGATGAAAATATGATATATGCATATAAACAGTCTTGTCTCTAGAAATGTATCAGTGCCCGACATACATTTATTATCAATCACTGCCATGCAAAATGCAAACAGCATGATACTGTTTGGTGATTATGTAACAGAGTTTGAAATGTAGAATGCCTTTGTGCACAAATATCTCTAAACACAGAATACAAATGCATTTTTTAACAAAGCCATCAAAGATGCTGTAGGCAGATAAAATACCCATGTTGAACTGAAGGGCATTCCAGACAGTCTATCAGCAAAAGTGTGAACACTGACACATCAGATACTCATCCAGTGTAAACCATTTAAACTAACCAAAACAGCTCACAGAGCAAGTACAAAAATTTTAATTTTAATTAATTGAATGTAATTTATTAGTCAGCTGATCAATCAGCTTGGTATATAAATGTGAATGACATTTTGGTTTTTCATTCATTCCTTGAAAAAGCCTGGCAGGAGCTAGGTGAAAGCGCTTGAATTTATTGGTGTATCGTGGATTATTAAATTTTGTGTTTCAGACTTTAGCTTCGGGTCCTGTACTCATCCAATGTGTCAACAGGCAGGCTATGCACAACAGATCAGTCACTAAGAATCATCCACACATCCCAGTGTTTTAACACATACATTTCAAACAGCAGGCAAAGAACTATTAACTTGCATGTGGAGCATCGCAATCAGGTACACATACATGGCTGTCATCTAGGTTGATGTCTACAAGTCAAAACATTTTTCAGCAAACATGGCTTGCTGCTAAATGATATGTAAACATAGTGTTAGATAATTCATACTTGTAATTATAGGTATTGTCTGATTATTGCACTTACCTGAAAGATGCATCATGGATATTCCTGCATTATAAGTAGTATACTTTGTAATGTCAAAAATATGAGCCTGTAACAGTGGTAAGAACTCTTTTATATACAAAATCAGACAAAGTAACCAACATACCTTTCACACTGTGCTGCTCCACCAACTTGTGCATTACAAGTCCAGTCTTTATCACCTGCAAAAAGAAAAAAGCATGTATGAATAATGTAGGTATAAAATAACATTGATAAACATTGCTCAGCTCATGTTCTCTAAACTTAAGAACATTACACAATCTCCATGCACAGTTTGGAATGTTTCACTCACAGTCCTTTAAATAATGGAACAGAACTGAACATGGATTGGTGAACCTCAGATTTAAACCTGCTGCTCAAAGCTACCTCCATGCTCTAACCCTGATACCTACATGCCTAGCTAATCCATCTTGCTTGAGATTGTATGGTGGAAATGCAGTTAAAAGAACTGGTGGTATGAATGTGCAGGGGTGGTATACTAATAGGGATCGTGACTTACACTTTGCAAGAAGTACGTGTTGTGCATTTATAAAAAAAAATTGCAAGCATAAATGCATGTCAGCACAGTGGTCACAACATTAAAACACAACTATAAACGTTCATACCTCAGAAAATGGAACAGTGCCATGTAACACATAATTGCTCTTACTAGATAATTTCAACTTGCTGTACATCATGTACACAGTAATGTATTTTAGATGGGAGGACATAAAATATATAGAGATATTTATTATTGAAGTACAAATTATAACTCTAAATTATCCATGATATCAGGGGTTCTGTTCTACAGTCCAAATGTATAATAGCACATCTTATTCCCTCCAAATATAAGTATGAGAAGGCTGTTGAATTCAACTTGATGAACAATGACACAGTTATACATGAAATTTAAGTTGCAAATGTTAGCATATTTCACATTCTTTTTGTATAAGTATACCAGTATGTTCAAAGCTTTTTACATGAAAATGTAGTAAAAGAGGTGCTGTTGGCACAGCATTACAATTATGGAGATATTCATAGAACTCTGATGTATAAACAAGGTAGTTATAAGCATGTTCAAAATAGCCGTTAATATCAATAAGTTGGCATGTATAGCAACATTTTGAAAACTTTTAGACAGACACAATGATCTTAATATAATGAGAGCAAGCTGGACTGTTGCTTTACAGGCTGAGCTTACAGCCATCACACTTTCCTTCTGGGTAAACTATTTTGCATATACAGATCCATATTCCTGCTGATAATGGATGAATATGGAAACATCCAACACATTAAAGCTACAGACCCTCATGCTCCACAAAAGTAACAGGCATCAAGTTTTACCATGCAGAAGATACTGTATGTTTAGTCAGACACACACTTTAACAATAAAGCTCACTCTGCAAAGCAGAATGACTAACAAAGTTATTTATGAGTTAGTATTCACACATAAACAGGTAGACTAGGTGATATTATCCAAGAATTGTGGGTAATGGAAAAATGTGTAGTCATCATTATCATCATAATTCTCTCCTTACCTATTCGCTTTCAGAATCCACCGTCACTGAATCCCCTCCTGCCCTGCAACTTCCTGTTTCCTTCTTCATTACTACTTCCCCACCACCTGACATCTATAAAATACAGATTCCTGTAATTAATTATGTTACTCTTCAATTTATCCTCTATTCTTCTCCTCCTACTGTGCCATCTTTCATCCTACCATGAGTCAGTAATATCTCACATCTCTCCAACTCTGTCCCAACCACCTATCCATACATCTTCTTTACACTCTCCACACATTGCACCAAAACCTATTTATTATTGCCCCTCACCTTTATTCCAAATGTAGGCTGATTAATTGCACTTCAACTTAAACTAAAACAAATTTGCAAGAATCCTCTCCAAAAAAAAGTATGCTTAATTCCCCAATGTACTAAAATACTTCTAGGAGGAGATATGCACCCTAATCCGGATTCCCACCTATCAAAATGAACATAAATATAATTCTCTCCAACACAGTTCTGTAACCCAACAACAGCCAGTCCCCATCCCTGGCGACCTAATTTTTGTTGCAATAAATGTTAGAAGTGAATACAGTTGACTTCTTCAGAAAAAAAAGAGTGCCTCTACCCCACTCCTTAAATACTCATTACAAACACATTACAAACCAATTTGTAAAATCACCATAGGCATTTAAAGGTACAGACTCCCTGTTTCCTCCACAATTATACATGCAAGATAAAAACAAACTAACTATAAAACATGATTCAACATGTACTTTAAACTTAGTATTTTGACAAAAAAATTCATAAAGTGAACAATTTAATAAAAAATCAACAATTAGATGAAAAAAATCAACAATTAGATAAAAAAATCAGCTTTTAACCTCAAAAAGCTGGTTATTGAAACCATTTCATTCAACCCTGGAAAAATATTGGCATTGACCCTTAATTGCCATAACAGTTCTTTGTATTCAAGCCAGTAATCCATAGGACCTCCTCTCTCATCCATAGTCAGCTGTTCAAGAACTGTGAATTTAAAACTGTGACCTGGGTGGGTATTGACGTGCTTGGCCAGTGAATTTTTTAGGTTAATTTTCCTAATATCATATAAATGCTGGTAAATACATGTACGAAAGGCATTTTTGGTCTTGCCTATATAAAAACAGGCACACTTCTGACAAATACCAGCATATATGACATTCTTACTGCTACAGTTGTACTTATACTGAAATTTCACCCATTCATATCCGTTAAGAAAAACACTGTCACCTTCCAAAATATACTTGCAGTGAGTACACTGCTTACATTTGGACATTCTTCCTAATGCTCCAGCCATATTGACACCTTTCCTCCTCTCTAAGATATTTTTAACACTGGTGTCCTTTCTGTACACTACCACTGGGGCTTCCACTACTCTCTCTCTTATGGCATTGTCTCCTGCCAAAATAAACCAGTTCTTGTAGACAATGTCACAAATCAGTGGGAACTGAGGGGTGTAAGTTAATATAAAACCATGGTGAAAATGACCAGAGGATGAATCCCTGCTCTCCAAAGGAGCACACAATCTGGAGATGTCAATCCCTAGTAAGGGATAAAAATGTCCCTCAAGTCTCTTCCTAGTCACTTCATCAAGAACAGGTAACACAAATTGCTTAGGATAACCTCTTTGTACCAACATATTCAATAAAACTTCCCTTTCTGCATAAAAATCATTGATCTTGTTAGTCATGCGAGCCAGCCTTACTCCCTGCCCCTTAACCAGGGAGCATTTCTGATGTACAGGATGCCCGCTCTCATAATGAAGAAGGGAGTTCGAATAGGTTGGTTTTCGATATATGGTCAAATAGAATTGTGCAGAGGTATAATCCTTGCTAATCCTGATGTCCAGGTAACTGATGGAATCGACATGAGTTTCCATAGTGAATTCCAGAAATATAGTGCTAGAATTGAGGAACAAAAAAAATTCATCCAACTGGTCGTGGTTACCTTTCCATAAAATCAGGACGTCATCAAGGTAACGCCCATAAAACTTACACCATGACATCCCTGTAGATGGAAAAATTATGGAAAGTTCCCACTGAGTCAGGACTATGTTAGCAAAACCTGGGGCACAGGCTGCACTCATAGCCACACCTGTACTCTGTTATTAATCCATGCTGATGGCTCATACCTTGGTCTGGTCTACCACTACCGCATATGGAAGCACTTGGCCCAGGTTGATACACTGAGGAGACTGATGGGATGCTAACAGCATGTGGAGACCCACTGTGGGAGGGAGCATGAGTGTGAGTTTACTGTATGGTCATGACTGCTGGACCCACATCAGATGGGCCAGTAGCAGAAGTGTGTGCATGTTGTAGCATAGACAATGATGCCCGATAGACAAGGTTTGGTCTGCTAAGAGGGGGCCTACCTCTTCCATGTGGCACATGGCTAAACACAATCAGGCCTCTCAAAGCCCTGCTCATACTATGGCACTGCTGTAGTACTGCTGCAGCCAGGGAGTCAATGAATCATACCACAGATAACATGCTTTCATTCTGGGCAGCCAGTGCAACCATGATCTCACCATGTCTGCACTCCTGTCCTTCATGCAGCCCACACAGCTGTTGTACAACATGATCCATGGCACAGGGCAGTACAAAGATGTCAGATTCATGATGTCTGTGGGAATGTCCATTTGCCTATAGGAGTAGGCAATCCCTCTTGCACATGCCATGTACACTAGCTACATGCCTACATCTACTGTGATAGGCAGTATTGACATGTGTGGAGAAGTATCAACAACATCAGCAGACTCGACATAAAGCAGTGGTCCACAGACCTCATCCTGTCCACCATCTGATGCCCCCTCATTGTCAGAATGGCTGGACAAGTTTTCCTCTACATCTGAGGCTATAGCCTTATCCACATGACTGTCACCATCTGGGCCAGACTGTATCACCAAGTCTGTGTCCTGTGTACCAGGGGCCATGCTACCATGCTAAGAGTCATCAGATCCCAGATCAGGATCATTAGCCCATCCACTAATTCCACATTGGAATCAGTGGATGGGCTAATGTGGATAGAGGCAGTGGATGTGCTAAAATAAGCGACAGATGACAGACGTCAGGGAAATGTACTTACATCACATGCTGTGTATCATTAATGACATATGCCATGTATATTTCACTACAATGGTAGAGATAATAACCACTTACCAGGATACCTTGCCTGTGTATGGCCCATGGAACCTATATAACAGGGAGTTTGCAATTATGTTACATATGCAACATATATGACATATGTGAGGAATAACAACATAACACAGACCTGACATGTCCTTGTGGGAAGGCGGTGCCAGAGAAGAAGGATGAAATGCAACTGTTGTAGGGAAACAAAGGCACAAACACAACATTCTTAATCACATCCTTGCCACCATATACCAGTCCAACAGCGGTAAAGCATACAGTAGGTAATACATACACATAGCAGTTGTTTGTGGCTGAGATGCTGATGATGGTTATCCTATGCAGGGACAACAACAAGAATAATAACAAAAGCATGAAAGAGAGATAACAGCATATCAGTGACACTCTCTTGATGTGTTGAGTTCATATGTCTTAATGCAGATCCTGCAGTGGGAAAGTACAGACATTGCAAACACAGTCATGTACACAGGCACCAGCATAGTCACATGATAACATATATAACACTGAATAGGATCTGCTGGCACACACATGATGTATGGTGCACCTGTTGGCCAGACATCCCTGTGTAGAAAGATAACAACATTAATTTCATACAACACTGGTCTGCCACACATTGCTGCAGCCTATGAACATGTTGGGGAGCCATACCTGGTCTGTCTGTAGGTACACTTGTATGGCTTCTGCCCTAGAAGATGTACCTGTATTTTAAAATGTGAAGGAAATACCGATATGACAGTATACAGAACTGGCACGACAGGAGGCTGAGGCAATAGCAGTTAATGGTCACAGTAACAGTATATGGAGACACTTACCTCTCATGTCCTGCTGTTGTGCAAAAGTGGATGGGCCTGTGCAGATGAATGCAGACAACAGATGCCTTAGACTGCATTAGACTAACAATGAAATTTGATCCACTATGTCTTGTAGTGTCGGTCCCACCCTGTGGCGATAATGATTGTTGTGCAGACCACTGATAATGTCATCCCTCTGTGATTGTTCTGAAGTCTGATGCCACGGGAGTCTCACATTTTTACTAATCATAGGTGACTCCATAAAAAAACAAAAAAAACATAGGTAACCATTTAGTATGCAGCGGTAGCGTTGTCACCTCACAGCAAGAGGTTCTCCTGTTCGATTTTCGGTTGGAGCGCCTTCTGTATGGAGTCTGCATGTCCTCCCTGTGGCCGAGTGGCGTTCGAAAGACATGCATGAATGGGCGTAAGAGTAAGGAGGTATAAGGAATGAAAAGGTACTTGTTCACATTTGGGGATATAGGTGGGAATTCAATAAAGGCTACACTTTTTTTTGTGTGTGTAGGCATTGAGCTGCAATGGCTACATGGACATGAACAATTTTTGATTCAGTAAGCACTGCTGAGCGGTGTGCACACATGTGCAAACGGAAAATTCCATGGCATGCAAATCACCTCATAAGCAGGTGAATATGCAAATCAGGCAGATTGAGCGATCTAACAAAAAGAAAGGCTTCTCTTCAGACTCTTTGTCAATGTCCGTAGTGTACATGGAAAAATTCCGCATACAGCACTGTAGACAGACAAAAGGGGCTGTAAAACTGCAGAAATCTGGACATAAATCCCCTGAAAATGTTACAGTACATAAACATATGAGCAAAATGATTATTGTGGATGTGAGAAAGAGGAAGGAATAAGTTAAATTAAAACATATATTTTTTAATAATCTCGACATGTTTGTACTACACACTGCAGTGCACAAACATGCATCTCCCCTAAGTGTCATGTTTAATTATACCCTCACCTCAGGCTTCATGCCCACTGAGTGGCACACAGCTACAGTTATCCCACTCCAAAAGGGGGAATCCACCTTGGATCTCGGGTACTACCGCCTCAGCAGTCTGATGAGCCTGATCTGCAAGGTCATGGAACGTATTATCATAGAACTTATAAACAAAGACATTGGCAACCTTAAAACACTGGACCCCACACAGTTTGGGTTTGTGAAGGGTCGATCTTGTCTCCTGAACCTGATTGACTTCTTTGAATCAGTCTCCAGAGCCATGGATGAGGGTAAGGCAGTCCACACAGCCAATCTGGACCTCCCCAAGTCCTTTGACACCATCCCCCACTCTGGAATCATAGATAAAATTATTAAGCTGGGCATAAATCCCTACACCACTTGATGAGTTGCCAACTGGCTTACTGAGAAAACCCAGACTGTAAAAGTAGCTGACTCCAAATCCAGCTCCAGACAAGTGACAAGTGGAGTACCTTAGGGGTAAGTCCTGGGACCTCTCTTGTTTGGCACATACTTCTCTGAAGTACAGGCCAACACTAAGGGACTCTGGCTAACAAAGTTCGCAGATGACTCCAAACTGGGAGCCATTATTGAATCCCCAAATGATGTGGATATTATACAAAAGGACCTTGGTGCTTGGTGCCAGAGCAATGGGCTCAAGATCAATGCCAAGAAATGTATAGTTATCCCCTTTGGGAAAAAACACTTATCCATGAATTACCATATAGGTGGCAGTACACTAAACACTGAAAGTGTGATAAGACACTTAGGGACACAGGTGGGCAGTGGTCTCACCATCAATAACCACATCACCACAACAGTCAGGAAATCCTTCTATGTGGCACACCTCATCACTAAGGGCTTTTCAGCTAGAAAAAAGGAGGTCATTAGACCCATTATAGAATGCAATGCCCATTTGGTATGTACCTCTCAAGAAATCTGCTATAACTGGAAAGGCCACATAAATACCTCACTAAAAGAATCACAGGCCTAAAGCAGATGCCCTATGCTGACCGTCTTAAAAACTCCAGCTATACTCTGTCGCATATTGTCTACTCCGAGGTGATCTCTGCTTAACATACAAGGCCATGTCAAACCCAGAGCTGTTGGACATGCTACACTTAAAGAAATCCCAATCCCTCAGAGCCACATGCTCCAGGGATCTAAACTTTGTCATCACAATAAACAAAACATGCTGGAGGGATAGGTTCCTGACCCAGAGACTCCCCAGACTCTGGAATAGACTGCCCATACATGTCAAGCAGAGTGCCTCTTTGGCCCTCTTCAAAAGGAACCTTGATGATTGGATGAGAGAAAGGAAATTCACCTCAGGGATCATGTCACTCACCCTGCTAGACAGGGGTCCAGGAAAGTAAATATTGTGGGAAGAAATATCCAGGGAATTGTTATGGCTAGGCTTGTATAGGTCCTATGGCCGATAGTCTAGTACCAACCTATGAACCTATCCTATGAACCTATGCTTAACAGTAAAATAAAAAAATGGGGAAAAAAAGGATTTAATAATATTTGCCAGAAATGTATTATAAGACCTTGAGTCAGTTCCGTACAATGGTGCATTGCTGTTGTTGCTAAAGTCTTAGGGCTATGAAGCATGTAGTTTCCAGGCTGTCAGCATGGATATGGATGCAAATGAGTTGGATTTGCTGAATAGCAAAAAGGAGTAATCATGTCTGCATATCTGCCCTTGTGTAGGCTCTTAGACCATGTTGATGTTTACACAGGATGTGGCTGACATCAGGGTGGTGTGCCATATCATTTCTAGGCTCTTTTGAGCTCAAGTGCACGTGTTTACATGGCATACCACATCGCTGAGCGTGTTCATATGGAAAGACCACCCAGGAGACAGTGATGACTCAGGCAGCGAAGTCCTTAAAACTGGATGTATTCAATTATTAATTTTGATTGTTGTTTCAGCTATGCTGCGCTGTATGGCAATACCTTAACAGGTTTGCGCAGGCATGGTACCAATGTGACAATGATGATGTAGGCATTACTGATTGTAAAGCAGAAATATTAAATGAATATTTATTATAGTCTATAACCTATGCTGTGTGGCGAGGCACTGTGTGCTGCATTGCACACTAATATAGGGCTATTAAATTATGTTGATTACATTGTGGGCAAGTGGAATGCATCACAGTTAGTCAATCACACATTCTGGCCTACAGCAGAACTGTATAAAGTATGTATACACCCTACATTCTGATTTTCCCCAAATACTCTGGACCATTGGAGTACAGACTTGGGAATTTTAACTGAGATAATGCTAGGGGCTGCTGTAGGTCTGCTACAGCTGTATGTGCTAGATGCCAAAGTCAATGCTGCTGGTCCTGCTGACAGTAGGCCTAGACAGAGAAGGAGAAGAATGTTCAGTCCCAGGGTAACCTTCCAGGAGATACATGAGCTGGAAATTGTAGAGAGCTACAGGGTGGACAGGAACATACTACTAGAACTCACTGAGCTCTGCCGCCCTCAACTCAGACCCAGAGCCAACAGAGGGGGACCCATCCCAGTGGAAACAAAGGTATGTGTTGCCCTTAGGATACTAGCTACAGGTACTTTCCAAAGACTAACTGGGGACATGATGGGGGTCTCCCAGGCATCTGCATTCAGGATACTCCACGAGTTCCTGGATGCTATGCTACCACATACCAGTGAGCACATATCGTTTCCTTTCTCCCCTGAGATGACAGCCAGTAATATGCAACACCATGTAGCACACTACCCTAAAGTACTGTGTGCCATAGCTTGCACTCATGTACAGATCAAGGCACTACCTGGTGTGCATGGTAGAGTCTATATTAAATGCAAGGGTTACCACTCCATCAACTGCCAGGTCATGTGCATTGCCCAGGGGATTATCCTGAATATGTGTGCTTGCTGCCCTGGCAGTTATCACAGCTCCCATATCTGGCACACATCATAGCTGTACCAGATGTTTGCTAGGTGGACATCCCACACTGACATTTACTGGGGGAGGCTGGTTACACCCTAAAACTGTGGATGATGACACCCATCATAAATGCACCCTCACCCATGGAAGAATGCCATAATGAGGCACAAGCACAAACTAGGAACATCATAGCCCATGTGCCTGGGCTTCTGAAGTCACAGTTCCAGTGCCTAGATATATCTGGTGTAGCCCTACAGTACTCTCCAGCCACATGTGCACATATAGTCACAGTATGTGCTATGCTACATAATCTGATCCTGCAGAAACAGCTGCAGCAGGATCAGCAAAGGGAAGGAATACACAGCCCCCACTAGTGTCTAGGTCACCACAGCCACAGTTACAGGAGGACTCAGAGGAAGAACCCCCTGCTGGTGTCCCTGTTGACAGACTTAGGCATGCTCAGTATGCCCTGGCTTTGGCTAAGCGGCAATGCATAGCACATTCGCTGACAACCTAAGAACCTAGAGACTGACACCTTATGCCTACTCACATACATATATTAAAATTGATGCCAGGCAACCCACACAACCTGTACCTATCCATGTATTGGCTGAGTACTGCTTGCATCAGACAGAGTCAGCCCTGAAATACAGTTCTTTCAACTGCTGCATTTGCAAGGTAAGTCTCTAATCTACACAGTACTTGCAAGGATTATTATGATATGGCATTGTATGTATGGATCCGCTACATTTATGCAAGTAAATATAGTGGGCTATTTGGACAGAAGTAACAGACACATGGGACTAAAGATACCCATTCCACTATCATGTGCCCTTTAATATTCACTAGGCCTCATGCATGGGATATACGGTACATCAATCAAGGGAGATGTTAGACAGTGGGGATATATGATATTCGGACTACTGTGTATCCCAGCAGAACATGTGGTATTGTCCCCCACCCCCAACACAGCAATGATCCCTTATAACTGATTTAACAGTAACTCATCAATGGTATATCGGCAGTTCAGGCTGTGTCAGGGCAGTAACACAGAAACTGAAACTAATCATACATTGAATGTCTTATTTAAAGCAGGAATAACAATGTATATATTTATTCTGCTGATTGTGTGATGAATGACCCCTCTCTGTCAGGCAGCTTGTGTGGCTCAGTGGATTAGGGAAGTTAGCATGTGTTATGGCGTTGATGGTTCTAATCTAGAAGTATCTACTTCTTTTGAATGTAAAGTATTATTTTGTTTTTTTACAGACTGTCAGTCTGTGTGTGCTATAACATTATTAACCTCTGTCACATATTCATTACATCAGGCAGCTGAAGAATGCTGTAGACAATTTAAGTGAAGTGCAGTAGTGCAGAAACAGGGACAGAAGTCATTGTCTGTAACATACAAAATCCCAGATTGAAGTACAGGTAGGTGTAGGCTGGAGTCAGTTTATAAGCAGTGAGAATCCCACTGGGCATGCTCATGCACTTAGTTAAACAAAGAACAATTCTGTTGCTCCTTGCTCAAAATGATCTGTTATATATAGATATGTTCACACATCCATACATATATGCATACATATCTGTCTGTCACTATCTCTCTCTCTCCCATAGATAGTATATCTATCTCTATGTATATAGAAATATATATATCTATATATCTATATATATATATATATATATACATATATATATATATATATATATATATATATATATATATATATATATATATATATATATATTTATTTATATATGTATATATACGTATATATAACTACCATATGTGTGTTGATATCTGTATTGTCCTACATACCATGATAATATGGAATAAAGCTGCACTATGATACATCTTTAATGTTGCTTAAATGGTTCAAAGTAAGGACACAACAGTACATAATGCACTTACCTACAGACCCCTGTGCCTGCTGGATGTCATCATACATACACCAGCAGGTGAACAGGTGGTGTAATGTATAATTTTGTCTATGCACACATTGACAGGGCACATTGTTCCTGCCCACAGGCTTGCCCATCCAAATGTTACCAGCCACATATGACCAAAATGGCAACTGTAGCCACATAGCTAGGATAAATAACAATTATCTGACTGCTATGCTACTAGATGCAGATAGTAAGAAATATCACTCAGCAGGCCACAGCTGCTGTTAAACACAAGCCTGGTTTATGTAATTCACACATAGTTTGCCTGCAGTCATGTATAAAACAGATGTTAGTTGTTGTGCATGTGATAAGTACTGTAATCTATAGTATGTAAGACTAGATAGGTAGAGGTTTTAATCTCACTCCAGACCACTCTGTGTGCATGTGTACGTGCATCTCCCTACAAAACAACAGATAATCCCTCACTGACTACCAAACTACAATGATTCATCACTTTTTGGCCCTGTAAATTGATGCTGGCCTCCAAATTGCCCTCTTCTACAAGGTCTGCTGATATCATCTACCTTAAGACCAGTGGCAGCTGGTGACTTCAAATCAAAGGGGGGCTGCAGGAGACATCTGAATGGGTGGGGACAATGGGAATGGGTGCGGCCAACTAGAAAGGGGAGGAGCTATGCTCAAAACCACAAAAACTGTAACTTTAATTAAATACGCTGACCTGGGTGCCAAACCGTCATTATGAGAGTCCAATCAAGACAAAATGAAGTGTAGAAGAAAAAAAATATTTCAACGCATTGGCTGTATGACAGCTTACTTAATATACAGATTAAAACAAAAAGATTGTGAGGCATGAAAAAATAAATTACTTTTTAAATAAATTACTGGAATGCCAGTCAAAATCAACTATAAGAAAAACAAGCAGCACTCAACTCAAACCACTTCTCCTTGCACTGCATTTCTAATTATAATTTATATTCAGCTTTATTAAAGTGCCACGTAACATGCTGAAAGTAGCAATCTCTGTGATACCCCCACTTGTAAAATTTTTCTTATCCATAAAAGACCTGCTGCCTGACAACAACTATCTACTTGTTTAATGGGGAAAACATGATCAAAGTAAAAAAATGAAAAGCAAACAAGAAACAAAATCAAGATACATTGCTTAAAGGATTACTGCACAGGTTATGGACCACACATGATCGATTGCCATTCTGTTTAGTTTACAGGTAAAGCCTGCAAAGATGACTGCAAGTCTCCAACAAATGTAATGAGCTTCTCAAAATAATGTAATCCTGTCCTTTATTACAAATACTGCCATATGCATTTCAGTATCCAAGGCTTTTTATGTAAGTATTCTCTGCATGGCAACAACAGAAAGGCTTTCAATGTTGGCAATTCTTTAACAGTATGCTTATTAAAGCTTACTTGCATCTTACAATCTCAGACAAGCTTACCTGATGGTCATTAAAACATTGCTACTTAAGCACAGAGCAACAGGCACTTTCTGAATAATAATAAGCATAAATCAACAGTATAAAAATATGACAGAAACCATTATATTCTGCAAAATCAAGGACAGATGAAAAGCCACTGTACTACTTGTGTCTACATTGGATGGGGGGATACTCTGCACATTTACACTGCATAATCTCTCCTTGCCTTACTTGAGCACATCAAGAGTCACTACATGGGGGAGTGGGGTGCAACAAGTATGTCACAATTTGAAATATCTCTGGCTAACTGTGATTGCCCTGACACATTTGTCATACCTCTCAATCTCAGAGCAAGACATCTGAACAAAGCCATACATAGAAGTGGGACAAAGGACCAAAAATAAGGACAATTTTAAAATAATGCTCCTATAAACTTAGAAAAATAATTGAATAGTAGATCTTGCATTAGTATGAATTTTCTGAAAGGTATGAAATCTGAAACTCAAATGTCTGTCATTATTTTCTAACTTCAGTGTTTAATGATTTGCCACTAATTTGTCAAAAAAACCCCCCACAATTTTATGAAAAATGGACCAAAAATGTGATGCAAAAATATAAAATAGCCACACGATACAGCTGGGAACCTGTCAAAGAAGGGACACTTTTTTAATATCAGTACTGCTAACTTGAGCAGCTGACAAAATAAAATAATCTACATGCATTTCTGAAATAAAAGTAATCTATAACTCTGATTATTATTTATTTATTAATTGTAAACCCTCCATGTTTTCTTCCAAAATTGCCATTTTGCAGAGGAATTATTAGGGGAAGAGCAACATTTTGAGCCAAAATCGGGGACAGTTGAGAGGTTTGGATATGCCTAATTTTATAAAGCAATTTGTTTGCACGTACTTCTCAACCTGTTAATGCAGGAAATCTGGACAAGGCCAAATATATTGAGGTAACATATAAACAGTACTAAAAAATGCTCTTGTATAAACTGAGACATATAACAGGTCTTGCTTTAGCATGCATTTTTTTGAAGGTTATGAAGTCTGATGTCTATCATTTTTTAGTGACTTAATTCCTAAATGATTTGCCAGAAAACCACAAATGTTATGAGGAACAAACCAAAAATAAAAGCAAAAATCTATTAATTCTGTGAAAATCTGGACAATTGAGAGGTATAGTTCAGCCGGGGCTGTCTTTGAGTTTACCGCCCATCCCCCTCTCAAAATCATGGTCGAATGGAGCCTGCAGCCATTCCAAAGAACCATTACTTGTCTATTTCACCCCATTTACCATAAACACTAATGTGCATGCTGCTTTACTTCTTCAATGATTTGGACTTCATTTGAAAGTTTTATTTTGCATTTTACAGCACAGACACTAAGACATCTGCTAAACAAAGCAATGCAGTCTCACAATGAAAACAGACTTAGCATTAAAATTTCTCTGCCCTTGAAACTTAAATTCATTGAAACAGCATTGAAACCCACATTCAAAGAAAATACATTTTACCAGTGGCGGATAAAGATTAACTTTGGGCTGTTTTCAAACCATAGGCCCCTAGCACACGAAACATACACATGCTCTTTGATACACCTTCCTGATGGTATTAAATTATATTCCTTGTACAATACAGTACAGTTGTTAGAGGTCGTTTTAAATTTATTGTTTTGTACATTTTTCTAGTTAGCAATGAAACAAAATGCATGCACCAATAATGACACAACTTCCCAATTCAGAACATTTTTCCAGTAAACAATGAAACAAAATGCATGCACCAATAATGACAAAACTGCCCATTTCAGAACATTTCCATCATAAAAGTCTACTCAAACTTCTACAGTCCGCCAGTATCAGTAAATATGCACAATCTCTGAAGAAGTAAAAGTCATCTAAATAATTCCACATTAAAGAAATCTGTAACTAATGAAGAGGTTGCTGCTAAAAAACAACTTCATATTTCATTGTTTCATCTACAAATAAAGTGCATGTTGCCCTTGAGGAATAAATTGCCTATGTTGCATTAAAAAATAAGCTAGTAATATTGCAATAGGGAATAGATGGCAAACTGATAACAGATTCATAGTTACTATGTATCTTTGCCAAAAAGGACTGCAACATCCCACCCCCTTTACAACACAGTACAGTATCAGCAATGCATCTACCTGCTGTGGGAATAGAACCTACAGCCTTCTGCATCAAAAGTAAGTACACTGCCTGTTGTGCTATTAACAATGCAAGCAGACTCAGCATAAGCAGCACTAAACTTTTGTTCCCCTGCAGCTCTCAGCTTCTTGTAACATCTACTTGACACTCAGCTGTATATCTGAACTTTGCAGCCCAAGAAATCTGGAAAAAGCCAAAATTTATTGGGGGGTTGGACAAGAGTCCAAAAGCCAGGGACACATTTTAAACATTGCTTGTATAATGTTGGAAAGTTGCTAGAATAAAATGCTGACTACATTTCACTACCAAGCATTGAAGCCATGACCCTGTGCAAAACAGTCAGAGCAACATATCACTATGCCAAATCATCTGTTTTGTGAAAGAGAGGAAGACTGAAACTTAAATGGCTACCATTTAGAGAATTCAGTTTTCACCATAGCTGTCAACCTCTTAGCACAAAACACCTGAACAAAGCCAGTAATAAAGCCCCCAAACATATTCATTGAATTCAGTTTTCACCATAGCTCTCAACCTCTTAGCAAAAAACATGTAGACAAAGCCAGTAATGGGGGAATACAGCCTCCAAACATATTCAGTGAATTCACTTCTCATCATAGCTCTCAACCTCTTAGCAAAAAACACATAGACAAAGCCAATAGTGGGGGAATACAGACCCCAAACATATTCAGTGAATTCAGTTCTCGCCATAGCTGTCAACCTTAGCACAAATAACCTGGATGAAGCCAATAATGGGGGAATACAGTCCCAAAAATAGGAACAAATTTCAAATACCCATGTTATAAACTTAGAAAATTGCAAGAATAAAAAGGTTTTGTGTTAACATGTACTTTCTGAAGAATATGAAGTCTGAAATTCAAATGCCTGTTATTTTTATTTATTTAACATTTGTTAACCAGGAAAGTCTGACTTGGAACAAAAGCCAATTTTCAGCAGAGGCCCAGGGAGAAACTCTCCAGACATATGTCTTTATAAGATGGGAGAACATGCAGACTCCACACAGAAGGCACCCCAGCCAAGAATCAAACCAGAGAACCTGTAGCTGTCAGGCAACAATGCTACCAGTGCAGCACTGCACTACTGACTGTGTAAGGTAACAAAAATACAGAAACCTCAAATTTTATGAGGAACAGAACAGATATGAGGCAAAAATCAAGTTTTTTTACAAATGGTGGTGGGTAGGGAATTGAGGCCCTTTCCACCTGCAACAAAGGTACAGGGTTCAAGCCTGAGGTATTCTCTACCCACCACCATGTGTTCTCTCTCACCAGCAGTATACAGCAACTGGGGCATTACACACACACACACACACACACACACACACACACACACACACACACACACACACACTTACATTGGTCCAGGGTTGCTCTATAGCATCAATATCCACTTGCTAAGCTCCTGTGAGATGTCACCAATCTCGTGGTGACATGTGCGAGAGCAGGCCAGCCTGCGGCCATTGCAGTCCAATTCCTTTCCAGTCTATGCAGTTGTAACTCACTGCATAGACTTCTGGGATGCTCTTCACTGCTTTGTGTTTAATCTGGACTGCTGCTGAATCAGTCCTGAGCTCTGCACATGCTCCAGACTGGTTCAACAGCAGTCTGGATGTCGGAAATCCACGTGTGCACATGCGCAAACATCCACGATTTTTGTTTAGTTTCTTTCTTCTTTCTTATACAGCTGGGGGGCTGCAGTCCTGCAGACCAATAGCACAGGCCGCCCCTGCTTAAGACTACCAGCTACCAATGTAATGTCAGAATTAAGTTGTGATGCATGTGATAAGTACTGTGATCTATAGTGTCTGACTAAATAGGTAGGGGTTCTAATATCACTCCAGGCCACTCAATCTGTGTGTGTGCATGCATCTTCTTGGAAAACAGCTGAGAATCCCTCATTGACTACTTGGCTCTGTAAGTTGATGCTGGCCTCCAAACTCCCTCTTCTACAAGGCCTGCTGATGTCATCTACCAAGACTACCAGCTGCCATTGTAATGTCAGACTTTAAGCCATGGCATGTGTGATAACTACTGTGAAATAGTGTGTAAGACTAGATAGGTAGGGGTTCTAATCTCACATCAGCCCAATTGGTGTGTGTGTGTGTATCTCTGTACAACACAGATATGATCAACTGAGTGACTTAGTCAGAGGTAGGGTTTGCAGTAGTTGGGTTGTAGCAGGTGATATCGGTTTCCAAATGCCTGATCACAACAGGGCCTGCTGATGTCATCAAACATAAGATATCCTAAAGAGATAGTAATAGCAGACTTGAGGTGTGTCATGTGCGTTACATACTGTGATGTGTAGTGTGTTTCATTAGATAGGTAGGTGTTCTAATCTACTTGCAGCCAACTTGGACTGTATGTCTGCTGTGCAATGTCCTGCAAACATTAATTGGAAGTGGTTATATCCTCAATGTAGCCAGGTTTGTGTGTGTGGCTGTTAGCGCATTTTATGTCAGCTTATGCAATGATAGGATCTTTAAACTTTAGTAGCCTAATGGCCCTATAGCCCTTACAATCCTAGCCAAGTTTTTACCCTTATTTACACTATCAATACATATTGCCCCTGTCCACAAGGGACACAGGCAGAGGCCCTGTGGTGAAATGACAGTCACCCAGCAAATCATACAGATGGCATCTGATGAGGCCCAATAAGTTGCTCTGTTTGCCTTTAGGCAGGAGTCTGTTTCAAAGGTTTGTGAAAGTCTGCCTGACAAATCTCTCCCACCATGTATTATTAATGTCACATACCATGTAAATGTCCTTACGGGGAGTAATCCGTGTACTATGCCACCTACAGATATGCAGCATTTCCAGTCAAGCAGGGTCACAGGGCATTGTAGTTAAGGACATGGACTCACTTTTGGGCAAGTGAGCTTCAGCATGACTAACCAACACAGCTGGTGGTTACCTAATGTTACCCCAAACCATGGTGTACTGATATATCTTGATAGACATGAGTACATTCAAATAAACACAACAGGTGCCTGGATTCATGGAGCTACTCCTGTAGCTGGCAATGGCTTGATTATGTGCCTTTCCAGCCATGAATAGCACCTGCAGTGTCTCCGGGAAATCATACTGTTTTACCAATCTGCATGTGTATCTATCCTAAATGAATATGTATACACCACCTGCAATTCCTTGCACACTGTTAGTTTGAGGTCTGCACATGTGGAACAATATATAGTCTGGTATGGCTGTGGTGCTGTCCATAGACTTGAACCAGATGTTTGTGACTGCACAAATGTCTGCATATTCCAAGGTGGCAACAGCTTCCACAGAGTTGGGTTGAGTGTTGCCATTCTTAGTGTGTAGCAGCATAACCATGATGTTGTATGAAGATGACATTCTCATTGGAAAGTTTTCCCTCCAGACAGTGCCTATAAGATGCACTGTGGGGGTGTCAGCAGCCTAGGCCAGTACTCACCATACCAGGAGTGACAGATGTAGACTATCTCCAGAAGAGCATTGGGTTGTGTTAAGCAAGTCATCCCAGGTGGACATGTAGTGGATCCCTTTACAGTGACACCACATGCTAAGGCAATTATGGACGTCCATCATTTTCTGTATGTATTGAGCCATCTTCCTAGGTGAGGGTCAAATGCAGCTGAAAGCTATGGGCATACCCACGAGAGACACAGAGTGTCTAAGCTCAGTCATGTGTTGCCATAAAGTCCAGTGACATATGTCCCATGTCGTACACACCTGCAGGAAGTATGATGTCATCATTATGTTACCTGATATTCACTGACTTGCATCAATGTGTGGTATGGCGTATTGTGTCGACCCACAGACAGCTAACTTTGACCTTTCTCATATGTAGCCTGGTGACATGGACTTCAAAATGTGATGTAATCACTATGTGCTTTTGTGGTTTGTCTCAGGTGTTTGATCAGTGAGACAGTGGTGCTTGAGCTATTATGTGTACTGTGGTCTCCAGAGGTATGATTATGTGTACTGAGCTTGCATATGTTTTTCTTGAGGTGTCTGTTGATTGGGGAATGTGTCTGATAAGTAGCTCCATACATGCAGGTGTGTGTGCTGTGGATGTGGGTGGAACAGGAGGTGACCTGTGCATGTTGGCAAAATGTTCATTGCCATAAGTACGGACTGGTGTGTGAGACACCATGGAATCATGATTTGTAATGCAGTCACATCTCTCACACATTGTGTTTGGGTGGCATAGGAGTAGAGGGGTGGGGACACTTTCCACATCTCATCATCAGTCATTAATAATGCCATTAGCAATATAGTCATGCTTGTGTGTATGTCACAGCAGGCCATCATTAGGCAGTGTCATGACAGATGGTGAAATGTAACATTTTGTCACCTTTATGTAGGTTGCCTAAGGTAACACAGCACCTGACAATGTACCATAACATGGTTGCATGATTACAATGCTTTGTCAGGCATGTGGCCCTTGGATTAACCATAATTCTGTTATTAGGCTTGGTCACAATACCATACCTACAAATGTGACACTGTGCAAGTCCAGCAAAGTTAGAGTCATTTTGCTACACCCATTGGGTTGACAGCCTGAAACACAATGTTTGTAGGTACTCCTTGCAGTGAAGATGTGGCTGTCCATGCATGCACAGAAGACTTGTTCAACTTTGCTGACATGACTTTGGTATTGCAAGTCTACAGTGCCTGTCAAGCAAACAGACAGAAAACTGGATGTTGTGTGGCATGATGTGGGAACACAGATGTATTCCAGATAGATAACTGTAAGGTATGACATACCTAGGACATGTGGCAGGTGGACACACTTTGACCAAAGGTGGCCACTCCTCTGCAGTAAGCCTCAGATCCATGTCATTCAGATATCCACTATTAAGCTGTTGAAGGGCAGGATGCATGAATTGCACTGAAATTGTCACATAACATGGATCACCACCACTGTGGTGCTTGCTTGAGAAACCTTGAACATCTACATCACCGGACATTGCACATTATATTGTGACACTGCAGCTGTGCTTCTAATCACCATCTGGTCAATATCAGAGTGAAATGCCACCAATCCTGGAGCAGAAGGCACAATACATGCAAGTCAACTGAGCGCTCAGGTTGCTAATCAAGGCGTCTACCTGGAAAAGGGTATGTGAAGCCTACAGAGCCTTGCATTATGTGGGACAACTATGTGGATGAACTAACAGGCTTTGTCCTGCTTCTCATGATGAGCTTCATAGTAACATTTTGTTTCTACTGAGAGAAAAACTATTGGAGCATGGTATCCCAGGAGAGAGTGGCTGTGGCGAGAGCAGCACTAGTAGTAGATAGGTACCAGCAATTCAGAGGACTTCCCTGCTTTTTGCATTCTTCACAAGGTAATTGTGTAATTTCAGTGCACACTGCTTGAGTAGTGTCCAACTGCAGAATGCCTGTGTAAAATATCCCGCCTTACCTTTACAGGGTGTACATATTACTTTCCCCCCCATTGTTTATCTGTGCTCTATACAAACACAGACACCCTGGATGACTATTTTCTTGGAGAACATGATGTAAGTACCTGCAATACTTACTTGAACAGAGGACAACTAGCATGCAGTGCCATGCAGTGTCCCCAGATCTCTCAGTCAGCTGATATTTAAAGCCATAATATAGTTATCATGGAAATTATCAGTAACAATGCCAAACACCTACAGACGCTTGACCAAACGCAGTTTGTTTTGATCAAGGGCAGATCGTGCCTACCAGAACCAGTAGACCTCATTGAGTGCTAAACTATGCAATGAGTGAGAGGAATATGACTCAATCCACCTACCATAGTCTGACAAGGCATTTGACAATATTAGGCCATCAGGCTTTGCTGAAAAAACTGCATAGAATATTTACAAAGTAGTATGTCAGCTGGTGGACTGCCAAGTGTCTGATAGTCATTACCTGGGAAGATGGCTTTGGGTAGTCCACTGCTACAATAAAGCCAGTCACCAGTGGACTTCCCTCAGAAATCATTCATGGAGTACGCCTTCTAGCCATTCCCTTCTCTGCAGTCATGGCCACTGTCAATGACCTCTGACTGACTACATTTGCAGATGCTTGCAAATTAGGAGATGAACTAAATCCCACAGAACCAACAATTATCCAGGATGGGCTGAGGCACACATTCAATTGTTGTCAGAGTCACTGACAAATAGTAAATGCCAAGGAATGCACAATACTATCCTTTTGGAAGTCATCCACCCCTGGAAAATATAGTACTGTCCACACACCGCACTGTTGAGCCATTACTCAGGGACTTATGGACACAGAGAGTGATCTAGCCTTTGACTTTTACTGGTCATTAAAATGTGTGGATTCAGTCAGTTTTCCATAACCTATAAAGGAATGGCATGTAGATCCCAGACTGTCATTGTTATACTGTTTTTGCCACTCATAACACCTATCATTGAGTGCAATGGCACCTTTGCTATGTCATTACATAGGCATATCTGACAACTGTAAGAGCCACAGAAGTTCCATGGTAAACCAATACATAGTGTAGATAACATGTCCTATGCAGACCGTGTTAAAGCCATGAATGTGTAGTCTGTCTTTGACATGCTTTGGATGGGAGGTGTGTGGCTGCCACACAGGAAGGTGTGAGATCCCCATGTGTACTTCATGCATATCCAATACAGGACTAACACATGTATTACCTGTTCTACACACCTACACCTTCACTGTGGTATAAATAGTACATGCTAGAGAGACAGGTATGTAGCCCACAAACTGCACCCTATATGTAACAGGATCCCCATACATGTGGAGCACACTTCTGCTGTAATGTACATGTGCAAGTTACACAATGGGATGTGGAACAAGACAGTCATAACTGGTGTAGGACAAAAGTCTGCGATGGACACAGGAAAATTGTAGATGGTTCATCTCCATCACTACAGCTTGTAGATGTGTTACCTCCCAAAACCATGCTGACACTTATCAAGGGTATCAGACCTTTTCAGAGATAAGGGATGCATGAGTAAGTTGAATGAAGCCATCATCCTTGTTAGCCTATTATACACATATGAACCTATGGAGCCATGCACCTATAGTGCTGTACCTTTCTGAAGACATATTTCTTCTATGCTGACATCCATCCTGTGCTGTGACATTTATGGATTTATTGTTACTGTGTATCCACAGGTGTCTCACACAAAATCCTGAAACTGAAACATAAACAGGTCCATGAGACAGCTTTCATTGTGTTAGTATACAGCCATTACAACATCATACAATGTAAGGTACACAAAATAATGTGGGTTACTCATTACAGATGGCAGCATACAGTATCTGTCAGTGACCAGTACAAGTGGCATGGCAAAGCAACACTGCATTACACAATTACATATTAATTTATATAGTCAGCCTGTGCATCAGACACATAGCTTAATTTCCCTGCATCGATGACGAGGATAACAGGGATGTGCCACAGGTATCATAACTTGCACAGGGTGTTGTGTGGGGGTGCCAGAGGCCTAGGCTCACCCAATAAGTTCAAGGCATGTGTGTGAGTCAGGAAGGGAAACAGGCAAGACGGGTCATGGTAATTTGCCATGTTTGTCTGTAGGTGACCTGATTGTGAAAGTGGTGTATGAATGTGTGCATGCTAGCCCTCCATGTGTGTATGTTGGACAGCTTTGAACCGTGCATGGTAGAGCTGACAATTCACCATCTCTTCCCCCAAACATGGGAACTGGCTCTGCCAGGAGTTGCACTGGCACCTCCATGCCCAACGTCAGAAACTGTGATAGTACCTGATGGTGACTGCTCCCAGAACCATGAGCCCATGTCCTGTCATGTGTTGGTGTGGACAGCACACTCCCCTCTGGAGTGCTGGATGTACTGCCACCATGGGACCGTGATTGTGCATGGCCACGTGGACTCTCAGCAGATGTAGTTGCTGACCTACAGCCACGAGTCCAACTTTCAACTTCAACCAGACATTTCATCACAGACAATGTGCATTCCAAGACATATTTCCACTGCATCATTGAGCATATCCAGGGTATCAGCAATATGGTGGAGGCAGTCACAGATGCCAGACTGTGCTGCATCCATAACCCTGAGAATTCATCTGGAGTTCCTTTCAGAACGTGCCTGTGCCTCTGTGACAGCCCAAAACATACACCGAGTGACCTCTGATGAGACACCAGCAACAGGTGGTGGAAGGACAGTAGGCCTCCTTTGCGCACCCCTATCAATCTGCCTGTGTGTAACTGCACAGCTCTTTGGCTATGGACAGTATTGACATACAATCAATCCAAAAAGAAATTCGAAAAAGAAGTTGAGAAGCTGGATAAACCACACAGTTTTTTTGAACAAAATAATGAACGCTTTATTCCCAGTCTGCGGTCCCTATGGACTTCATCAGATCCACAATCCCTAGTAGACATTCATTAATATACATAGGTTCATTTCATTCAACCAATCATTTAATGCCTATTAATTCAAAACAACAAATAAAATTGCTTTACCACTTGATTATTATTCTTGTTCATTTAAAAACACTTTATATGTTATTGTTAAAACATTTTACAATTTTAATACTTAAATACTTTTTAAAAAAAACTTTAACTAATAAATCAAAGCGAACTTTGGTTTAATTTGTTTAAAAACTTGCCTTTAAAAATATATATTATGTATTTTGTTTAAAACAACTTTCATGAAACCCAGTTTATATGGACTTTAAATGTGAACTAGTGCCATCTGCTGGTCTTTATAATTACTACATCCACCTTTTTATATTCTAGCAGCTCTTAATTTTAATAATGGTAAGATGGATATATATTCATTTAGACCAGGAAATTTATTGGCTTCTAGGGCCACTTGCCACCATAATTCTTTGTAACTAATACTCTCCTCCCAAGGACCTCCCCTAATGTCTTTTCTAACTTGGTCCAATACAAAGAATTTAAAGTCATTTTCCTTACATGTGAGCGCATGTCTATAAAGTGCATTGGTTTCTTTGCATTTACCCATTTCATATATATGCTCATAGATCCTCTTTTTCAAGGATCTCTCAGTTTTCCTACGTAGTAGGATGAGCATTCATGCATATTGCTAGGTAAACCAGCCCTATTGAATCACAATTAAAGTAGCCCTTACTATGTAGCCATAATTTCTTACTTTCTAAGTATATTTTCTCTTGGTTAATAACAAACCCACATTGCCTACACTTTCCACATTTATAGGTACCTACTCTTGATGTGTTACTTCTGTCGCCCAATTTTCTTTCTACCTTTCCAATTTCCAAAATATTTTTACATTAACTGAATTCTTAAATACCACCTTTAACTTTTTGTGGGAGCCCTTCTAAGTCAGTTAAACTTTTAAATTTCTCCCATTCTTTTGAAATAACCATTTCACTGACTTATTAAGAGCATTATACTCAAGAACCAATGCTTGCTGATAATTTTCATTCTCAAAAAACTCATTGGTCTCTGAATTTTGTACATTTTCCTTCTCCCCTATGATGGGTTTGAACCTTCCCTTTCTCCCTATTTCAACTTCGTCCCTCAAGTTTTTAATAAACTGCTCTGGGTACCCTCTTTCGTGGAACATCTGTTCTAATTTGTCACATTCTTTTATAAAATCAGTTTCAGAGCTTGTCATCCTTGAACCTCTAACGAACTGCCCCTTTACTAAATTTCTCTTACAGTAAATGGGGTGTCCGCTATCAAAGTGAAGGAAGGAGTTAACATATGTTTCTTTTCTATATACCCTAGTATCAAAGAAACTGTATTTTTATAAATCTCAATATCCAAGTATGCTATACTCTTAATGGACATATTGTATGTGAACTTCAAAAAGTCCGTTGTACCACTAATATATTTTATAAATTCTTTCAACTTGTCCTCACCTCCCATCCAAAAAATTATGTCATCTAAAAACCTCTTATATAACTTACAATATTCCATGTAGCCCGATTCAAATATATATTTTTCCTCCCAATTGGCAAGTACTAAATTGGCAAAAGTAGGGGCACAAGCTGCCCCCATTGCCACTCCTTGGATTTGTTGAAAAAATTCCCCTTTGTGAATAAGAAAATTATTTTTCAAAATTAAATCCATGAAGTCTACACATGCTATCTTATCTTCAAATTTTAATTTTTTGTCATTAAATATTTCTTCTTCAAACATTCTAATTCCTTTTTCATATGGAATGGATCCAAACAGGTCTACTACATCTATTGTTACAAAAATAATTTCTTTGTCAAAAATTTCTGGAGTTAATTCTCTTAGTAGATCCCATGAGTCTCTCAGTATTGCTTCCTTATTTTTCCATATGTGTTTTGTTTTAACATCAACGAATTTTGCCATGGGTGTAGTTTTTGAACTTCCTGCTGCTACAATGGGTCTAAATGGGGGATTTTTACTATCCTTATGTATCTTCGGTATACCGAAGATGGCAGGTATCTTTGGCTTACTAACCGTAAGGTATGCCACCATTTTCCCGTCTATGACTTTTTCAAGGGCCAAATCTTCCAGGACCATGTCTATCCTTCTATAGGCAATATTTATCTCATTCTTGGAGACAGTCCTATACTTAGTTGTATCCATCAAAATGTCATTCATCTTCCCTTCATATTCTATGACATCCATGATCACGACCCCCCCACCCTTGTCGGGTTTCATAACTCTGATACCTGCACTTTCCTTTAATTCTTCCAAAATCTTCTTTTCCCCCATTTCTAAGTTATTCTTGTACTTAACCTTTTTATCCATTTTATTAATCACATTTTCCATATAACTTTCAAAGTTTTTTAGTTGAGCATGGATAGGTGGGTTGAATATAGATTTATTTTTTAATATTCTCTGTTCTTCTGTCTTATTAATATTATTTCTATCAATCCCTTCCTTTTTAAATAGAAGTTCCAGATTCATTTTCCTCATGAACAATTTTATGTCTAACAAAGTTTGTACCCTATTCCCCTTGACTAATGGAATGAATTTAAATCCTTTTTCCAATAAAGAAAAATGTTCACCCCTCAACTCTATATTACTAAAATTGTATATGGTGAACCCGCCCTTTGTATATTTGTTACCTTTTTTCTTTATTTTTTCTGTTGTTTTCCTTTTTTCACTAGTCAAAGGGTCTATTGCATGTATCTCCCCTTTCCTCTTGTCCCCCCATCCCTGTAAAAATTTCTTTGATTGCCATTCCTAAAATGTTCTTCCCCTTCATATCTACCTAGTGGTGGGAATTCAGTATCATAATCTTCATAGAAAGTTTCCGTTTGGGGCTCCCCTTTTCTATAGTCAACAAAATATCCCCCTTCCTTCTTGTGAGAATTTTTGTGTAGGGATACACCATTATACACAGGTTTAGGATAGCTTATGTCCTTTTCATATTCTATTATATCCCTTTTTAACTTGTCCATCTTTCTGTTGACCAATACATTACATCTTCCATCTATTTCCTTTTTAAGTTCCATATATTTTTGTCTCTCTTCTTTGATACTATAAACCAGGTCTTCCTTAACTAAACCATCAAGTTCAATAATTTGTTCATGAATCATTGTTAAATTTCTGTTGTTTTCATCAATAATACATTTCACAATCTCTAAACCACAATTATTAAAAACATTTACAAGTTCATTGTGGAAAATAGACCCAATTTGTACATTGTTTGGGTATTTCCACGTACGTAGTCCCTTGGGGACTATTTTCCGTCTCAAACATTCTGTAAGATAACCATTTTCTACTATAATGGATTTATATTTGTACATCAACTTAGAAGCATTGTCCACCTTTTTGCTAAAAGAATCAGTGTTGACTACTAGTCGGTGTTGCCCCACACCGTTTGACATACAATCACTGCAGCTATAGTTGCCACACTTTCCTGTTCAATGTCCCAACCCTTTGACTGTCCAATATCTGTGGCCTTCAGTGACTGGGTACGTGTAGTCATATTAACTGTGTACGGTGATAATGATGGCAGAAGAGTGATGTCAACCTCTGGGACAGATTCAGCCCCTGCAACCCCCACCTGTGCCTCACTTTGGCCACCATCATCATCAGAGTCTGAAGAGACACTGACATCAGGTTGTGAAGGGGACAGAGACCAACCCCATGGTCACTTGTGATAAAAAAAGGGAAAAGCAGTACATTAATACCTGCACTATTGTACTCTGCAGTACTATGTTGCAATATATGTTAAGCTTTAGACACTGTTGTCACTATTACACACCTGGTTAACCCCCAACCTCATATAGTAGGACATGAAGATATTATTTTCCAACAAACTTCTGTAGCATTTGTCAAAACTCTGCAGTTGACACATATGGCAATCTGTAATGTTCTGACAATACTGTCACATCTATCATTGTAATTATACCTACAAGGCATAGGTATGACTCTAAAGTGTAGTACAGTCAGAAAATATCTGTGCAGTTGGCAATCATGCCGACAGTACATCAGTCCAGCCAGCAGGCCTGGAATGACACTTTAGGGAATACATTGCACTAAATCTACATCTGTAACAAAACAGTGTTGTGCTTACCAGGAGCAGGACCATGGCCTTGGCCAATTCCTGACAGACCTGTGAAATGTTGAGGAAGAGGTAATGTAAACACCACTGCATGCTGCACTATAACAGGTAATATGTCCATATATCTCACATTTACAGTAGCTACTATGTTAATTGCTATGTTGATCAAAATCTGAGGATGAGATTCAAACTACAGTTAAACACCCCCAAAACAAACACCAGACGCCTACATACAACTATGTACACCCTGACACACTGAATGCTACAATATTCCAATGCTGATCAAACTAAGCCTACCTGGATGCTCCTCTGGCATGGAAACTGTGGCACCCACATCTATGATATACTATGTGATGGATGCCAGGAAGCTTTCATGCATTCCTAGGTTTGCCAGGAATTCCTCAGTGGCTGAGAGTGGTTGTTCTGCTGCAGGTCATCCACAGGTGACACCACAATCCCTGGCTACATCTACTACTCTTCTGCATGAGGCATTTATCATGTCAGTTGCAGTGTCGAACCTGTTCATATGTCCTGCTCTGGTGATTGATGGCATTAACATCACAGACCAGGCCAACCCACAATCCTGCCTGCTATTCACTGTTTTGCCTCCCTCTGGACAGTAGGAGTTCATGGTGTTGACGGAGGCCTTCCAGGATTATATTATTCTCGGCATCCGTAAAAGGACCCTGGTGTCTTGCATGCATTTTTCCTGAAAGACAACAAAATGGGAACACATGTCAGGATCACATACATGGAGTGCACTATGTAGAGATACAGCAAAAATAGAATGGCTGGCAGTATTCACTGCTTGATCACACATCTGATATTCCACAGTGTGCGAACATACTAAGTGTGTGAATGCAATTAAGATACTAGGAATAGTCAGCTACTCCTGTTTGTGTCATGACAGATACTGCTGTATGATTGCATACCCAACACATGAGTCCATTGTAGTGTGGCCTATAGGGGTAACCCCCCTGATAATATGTCAAAACAACAGTGCCAAACAAATAGCAGTGTGCTATTACAACCACTATAAAGGGACATTCTCAGGAGACCAGTGTGCCATATTGACAAAAAACATTCCACTCTTTTATGTACTGCACTTCCCCTGTAGGTGTAACAAATCTGGAGATCAATGACGTCATCATTACAGTTCTAAGAAAGGCTTAATGCTGTAATCCCCATTCCCTTCTAAGTATATTCACACATAAGCATCATGTTGTAAACAAAAGGGTTATATACCTGATGGAGTACAATACTCCTCTGTTGATATGTATAAAGGTTGTGACAACATGTTTACTGTGTGAATAAACTCTCATACACAATGGTTCCTCTAGCTAGATGTTTGCCATTTTAACATGGTTGTAATTTCCAAGTGATTGACTCTTAACCAATCTCTGCTTCTGAAATGGTAATGGCAGCCAACACAGCTGATTTGCAATATAATCGGCCAATGACATGGTAGGCAATAGGCATAGGCAGAGAGTGTGAACACTTTGGAGGACACCAAGCTGTAAGAGTACGCGTGGGAGCTGTGACAGCCTTGTTGTAGAGACAGAGCCAGATTGATGGCACTTATTCCACTGAAAATTAAGACGTGTTTAAGGTAAGTATGTTAGCCAACAGTAGCAGTACCACAATCAAGGCAAAATGATTGGTGTGCCCTAGATAAAGGTAAGGGGGTGGATTAACCATTATGTCATGCAGTTGGATAGTTGCCAGTCATGTGGGCTGCAGTGTCATATTATTGGGACACAATTTCAGTACAGACTTCAAAATCCTGTGGGAATTCAGGCTAATGCATGACCTGACATTCTCTGCACTTTCTAGTGTTGTACTAGGAGTAGTTAAGAATGGCCCTAACTGTAGGCCTTTGCGTTGTATTACTTATATGCAGACATTCCATCTGTACTGCCTTGGGTGGATAAATAGGTGATAAGACAGACATATGCATGACAATGTATAATGTTGATGCCCACATACATGTATTTTCATTGGTATAAGCAACTGTAGTTGAACCACGGACCATGTGTAGCAAAAAGCATTGTTTGCAATGCATTTTACAGACTGAATACAGTGTCACTGAGATAGAAATTGTATTTTTGCATATTACAGATATCATTCCACAGTTATCTGCTGTTACAGACTACACATATATGCATACCTCTCATCTGAACAGATTTTTACAGAATGTTCACTTAGATGTAGAACTCTCATCTGTACAGATTTTTACAGAATGCCCAGATTTTGCCCTAATATGTTCTGCCTGTTTTTCAATAAAGTGAAGTTTCCTGGCAAATTAGTATTAAACATTAAAGACTTGAAGTCAGAAAATAATGACAGAGATTTGAGTTTCAGACCTCACATACTTCAGAACATTCATGCTAAGTCAATATCTGTTAGTCTACCATCTTTCTAAGTCTGTAAGAGCAATGTTTAAAAATCGTCCCTATTCTGGGCCTTTGTCCCAGTTTTATTTATGGATTTGCCCAGATTGTTTCGCATTTTTCTAACAGAGTCCCAGCTAAATCCTATTTTTACATTAATGTTTTAGCAAGTGTATTTTTGCATGTTGAACATATAATTGCAGGGCTACCTGCTGTTGCATACCTTACTTACATTAATTGTTGTGTGTATGGCTTCATAGCGATGTATTTCCCTAGTAGAGTATTAACTACAGTAATATTTTCCTATACTTCTTTTAGCTGGTTTGCATGGTGCGGAGTGATGCCCATCACTTAAACAAGCTTAATGATGAAAACGTCATCATTGCTATGCTTTCATTTAAACACCTGTGTTAATTAGCAGTTGTTTGGCTTGGCTCGTTGAGCCACTATTGTGCAGGTGCAATGATCCTGGGCACAAAATAGGGCACAGGTGTACATTTTGAATGTGATTAATATTTTTACAAAAGCATATATCAATGTAGCACTATTTACCATAGCTAAGTGATGCAGCACTCCACACCGCATCACACAAAGAATCTTTAAATAAAAGAAAAATGGGGAGATAAGACAGTGGTGAAAAGGAGTGAAGGAAGGGGGGACAAACATAGGGAAAAGCAGGTAGGGATGTGCAGGACGGGTGTAGGAAAGAATCATAGCTATCCATTTCTTTGTCAGCAACAACTGTGCACTGTGACAGAAATTTTAGCTGAATTTGGACTGTCACCCACAGAAAGTGGTGATGACAAACTAACTGTGTTGTCAAGCCAGTTGGACCAAATTATGTGTGTCCAGTGGACACATGTGCAAAATCGAAGGCTATGTATGGGATGATATTTTTTTGGGACAGGTACACATTTTGTTTAAGGTGAGAGTGGAATGTTGGAGAAGGGAAGTAGGTACATCTGAGGGAGGTAAGTTGGGAAGATGAGGAAGCTTTTGCAGACAGATAAGACAGACAAGACAGCAGACAGGGTTGGTGTGTGACACAAGAGGGGGATGAACGCCTTGGATGGGTTGGGTTTTGTGGAAGCCCAGTCTCAGGAGCATTCACAAGGTAGCAGCCTGACTCAAGTCCACACCCATGGTCCTGTCGATACTGTTCCTTCACTGGTCCCATGGTGACAATGTTGAAGGCTGGCATCTGGGGTGAGGCTGCCCAACCAGGGTGGCAAGCATGCTCTCCATCTAGCACAGGTGACCTCCAACAGGTTGATGAAGCAACCTGCACACCATATCCGGCATTTCATCACGGGTGACAAAATAACACCCTCCACTGCCGCTCTCAGAAGGGGGCCCAGCCCCAGACAATGGGGCAGAACTACCCAATGATGCAGATAGTGCAGAGGCAGCACAGAGGGCACCACTAAGGTGCAGCCCAGACATGGTGGTCCCAGAGCCATGACCGGGGAAGCCAAGGTAGGTGGATCACCTGGAGCCAGCTTACCTTTGCATGGTGTAGTAAATTAGACATAAACATAAGTTAAGATTAGCAATAACCAAACCAATGTTAGTTGTGAAGATAGGTAAAGGCTGCCAGCCTAGCCAGATAGAATTTTGTAGATAATTCTGTCATTTGTAAATATTAATATAAGCCACAGGCTTGTTCTCCTAAATGGGAAAAATGGTGTGAAATGTGGAACTGCAAAAATTTAACAATGGTGCACTATGCTGTAACAAAGCTGACAAGTCAATTCTTTGATGTCAAAACTCGGAGTCGATATGTCTGGATGAAGGAATTCTGCCTATTGTTTTGAGGCCAGAGTTAATGGCTAGAATTTGCATATATAATTTCTTTTTTGCTCTGGTTTCTGACCAGCTGCAAGATCAAAGGGGTCATTAACCTCTGAGAGTCTGTTAGCCTGGGTCCAGAAAGAAATAATGTAATCTGAAATTAATCAGTGGTACTGTGTTATCAATTTAAGGACAGAAAGAATGACAGCATTTGAGCATTTGTCTTGAGAACATCCATCACCAGCACTTTCTTGCTCTATATGTAAGTAGGATCTTAGACTTTAGTGTTTCTCTTAGAAATAGCTAGGAATTAGGAAGATTAGACTAAGTGTTTTTCTGTGATGTCAGAGCTTTTCTACTGTATTATTTCAAGCATTTCTCTGTAATGTCTGAACTCTTGACTAGCACTGTGTAGTAAGAAGTATTGTCTTGTGTTTTTATTATTTATTATTAAATATTTTTAAACCTTTCAACTGTGGCTGTTTTGTGTAGAGATAATTTAAGCTCTAGAGTACATTGCATATATACAGTGATACTGTACCAAGTCACGCCAAATAATTTTTGCTGTTCAGTTACACTTACTAGTTGGATAATAATATTACACAGTAATAATTGGACACACTTCATAAAAGCCTTTAATTAGCTGATAAATATTAGCTGGGTGGTGGCAGTGATTTCTACTGTATAGTCTGGGTAAAATGGGCACAGCTGGAGAACCTGTGCCAGCCTTCCCTAGGAGTGTCTGTGTGGTTGTATAAACTCTTATCTCAAAGTGTGTGTGTGTGTCTGTGTGTCAGCTACTTGGGCAGGGATATTAACCACTGGCTGGACAGAGAGAGTGCCAGAGGTTTTAGCTTGTCCACTAGGCTGAGATCTGGACCCTATAGTTGTGCCAGTGGGGAGTCTTATTGGAGACCTGGAGAGAAAGGGAGAAACCAGCCCCAGACTGACTGTGATCTCTGTGAGCTCTTAAGGGAAATTGTACTTTACTGTGTGTGTATTTATTTATATGGATGCCCCTCACTGGTGTTAGTGGTGAGGATTAAGGCTCCTTGATTGCTGGGCCAGTGCAAGGGCATAATATTGAGTAATCAAAATACATATTAAGGTATATTATGTGAAACACAACAATAAATAACATAACGGTAAGTGTGTTATCAGAAAACCAATATGAAATAACCCATAAGGCCAACATAACAGTTAGTTTAACAGAATATATTACTATTAAATCATAAAAATAAATAATATTAAAAATTAAATAAGATAAGAGAGAGAGAGAGAGAGAGAGAGAGAGAGAGAGAGAGAGAGAGATAAACATACCATTAGTGAACTCGCAGATGATATTACTACGCAGACTACTAATGCATACTTTTACAGGTTTGCAGGGTCAGTTGTCAGTACAGTGACTTTGATTGTTGTATAGATGATGCTGGATGTACATACCTCACAATGTGTTAGCATAGGGCAGTATGGGCCTTGCACTAACAAATGCAGGTACACAACTACAGGGAACTGCTTCACATACTCTGCTCATATATTGCTACCAAGATTGCTAAAAAGATTTGCAAATACATTTCTTTACAGGTAATCATTTATCTGCTAATCAAGGACCATACAGATTGGGCAGTTGTCATTACATTACAAAATATTGTGACAGTTGAGAGGTATGTTATTGTACATTAAGTACACTAGACAGCCGGTCATGTCTTAGTTGGCTGGCATGGGAGTAGAACCCAAAAGCTGTGACTCCAGGGGACATGTTCACTTAATTTAACAATTGACTGGAGTCAGACTAGAACACACATGCAGTGAATACAGCCCTAATGCTAATTGCACATATTACTTACCAAAGCACAATCCTGCTTTAAACTTTATTGTTATTGTTCCTTAAAATATGTCACTTATACACATGATATCTGCACAGAGCATATGTTACCATACCTATATACTTTGTTCCTGGAGTTGGAGGAATAGAGAGTGCTATTTGACTCAAACTAGCCTGAAGACAGCCCTGAACCATACTGTGGGTAGTGCAATACATTTATCAAGCAATTACTTTCATTCTTTATTAATTTCCTTCTTACAGTTGACTGGATTTCATTAGAATTCACATGCAGTGAATACAGCCCTACTGCAGTTATTTGCACACATTACTTATTAAAGCACAATCCTGCTTTCAACTTTTTTGTTTACTGTTATTGTTATTGTTTATTGTTTTTTGCATTACATTTATCAGAAATTTTCTCTACTTACCACACTCACACCTAATCCTAGCCAGGTACCCTGCATGACACTGGACATTACGAACCCATTCAGCTGCAGCTGTTGGAAGAGAAGCAAGCCATTATGCATATCAGTTTTGCATGCATTCATCTTGTATATTAGTAAAGTAGTAGCAAACATACTTACATATCTGTGGGGACTGTTCAGCCCTAGCCTCTTGGACCCAGGTGTCCAAGGTTCCCCTCTTTCTTTGCTTCAGGTAGTCATAATGGTGACTCACCAGTGTGGGGGATACCAGTAGCACTGGTAAGACACCTGATCAACTGATCCCAGGCTTAAGCTTTTCATTCTGAGCCACCAGAGCAACAGCCGGGGTTCACAATTTCAGAACAGAAGTTCAACAAACACTCTGGACTCCTGCACACCTAACTTCTGCCCAAAAGCTCACTCCTTAACCAACACCACCAGGCATATTGACAGTTTATTATGGACTCCAATGAATCATGTAGAATTGCCAGCTATCGGCCTTAATATAGGCTGCTTTCCCACACTTACATGTCATATTGTAACTATCAAAAAAGCACCACATTGCTTAGGATCACGCAAACCATTTCAGTGGCATCACTCAAACTCACATAATCGTGTTTTAGCAGAGCTTAGCAATACGCACACAAGAATAGTTATTGACCATGTTTAAGCAGTGTGTAGCATCATGCAGCTTTTCCAAATGTAACAATTTTGTTTTTGCATTAAACCACTCTTTAGATCACCTCATACATTTTCATGGCATGAAATTTAGAAATGTATGAGCACTCAGGACTCAAACCCAGGACCTACTATACTTTAGGCTGTGACTCAACTTATTTAGTTACTTGGATAGTGATAAAACAAGTATACCTCACATATACTACTAAGCTACCTGTTAGCATTTTGAAGCACCACGCAGTGCGGCACAAATGGCCATTCAAAAAAAATTAAAGTAAAAAAAATAATAATTACATCTAGCTTCTATTTTTAAATGTCTGTCAGGTGTCAGTTTTGTAAGTGTAAGCGCAGCTCGGCAACACTGCACACCTCGCCACACCACACAAATGGGCATTAAAAAAATAAATAAATAATTACATCCGGTTTCTATTTTTAGATGTCTAGCAGGTGTCAGCTGTATATGTGTAAGCACAGCTCAGCAGTGCTGTGCTCTACACCATGAAAATGGGCATTAAAAACAAAAATTAAAAAACAAAATAATAATATTCAAACATATATATACACTAGCAGGGTACATTGCAAGGATTTGTATCTTGTGCATAACATCTGTCCAGGAATTTCTGGACAATCGACAACTACGGGACAGCCTTCTCATTACTGCTTGCAAGGATTCAATATCCGTGTTACTGTGATCTCCCTTGGCAGCACACCATGATTAATATGCATGGTGCCCTGCTGAGGGGGAACTGTGGCCGTGTACATGAGTATATTCTGTGTAGTCTCTACATGGAACCTACAAGGATTTTATTGAATCCTGGGGGCAGTTTATCCCAGTTTTGAGTAAGAACAGACCCATAATTTAGCAAGAAAGGCTTTTTTCAGAGTGGTTTTGAAAGAAGGAAGGGAAGGTATTGACTTGATGGATGCAAATAAAGAGTTCCAGGCCTTAGCAACCTTGTAGGAGTAAAGACAATGCCCAACAGATCTGCTAGGTTTGTAGATAGAAAGGGTTTCTGGTCACTGGATCACAATGACAAACTGGGATCATAGTTGTGTAGCATAATTTTTAGTGCTGGATAATAGCTGTGTATATGTTAGCTGATGAAGCAGTTCTATCCAATTTAGGCTTTTTAGTGCTATACAGTGGTGGGTTCTGAAAGGGATATTAGCTCCAAATTTATCAACTTTGTTATAGCATTGTTCAAGTTTTAATTTTTGTGAAACCTGGTGGTTAGTAAGGATGAGAGCACTGTAAAGAAGAGTGGGGAGAAGATAAGTAGTGCCAAGTGTTGTTTTAGTTGAGTAGTTGAAAATGTTTTTGACTCTGTAAAGGATCCATACTTTTTGATGAATTTTTCATATGCAATTTTGTATATGCAGGTTGAATGTATGATTACCATACATTGTCACCCCTAATCATTTGCTATGAGAAATGACTTCAATGGTTGTATTATCAAGACAGAGGACTTTAAATTTTATTTTTTCACAAGAGAGGGATTTGGGAAAAAAGTAGTAGTTTGGTCTTTTTTTGGGTTGAGCATGAGTTTTGAATTACAAAGCCATGTTTCACTGGCTGTTAAAGCTTCCTGAGTAATTCTTTGGAGGTGTATCATGTTGTCAAATGTGCAAATGAAAGTGGAATCTTCTGCAAATTGTATTAGGGTGGCCTGTTGTGCGGATGTATAGAGGGTATTGGTGAAGATGTTAAAGAAGTGGGGATCAAGGATAGAGCCTTGTGGTTCACCGGTGGTGACTAGGAGGTAAGAAGAGAGCATGGGATGACATTTTACTGACTGATATATATTGGATAAGAAGCTTTAGAACCACAGAAGGGTGGGCTGAGAGAGACCTAGTGAGGACATTTGAAGTAAATGTTTGCTGTGACAAACCCAGCAGAAGGCTTTAGACAAGTCTAGAAATAAGGAAGAGACTAGTTTGCTATTATCTCTAGCTTTATTAACAGCATCTATATAGGTTAGAAGGGCAGTAGTACTATGAGAAGGCTGGAAGCCATGTTGTTTAGGGGATAGGAGTTCTTCCTGCAGGAGATAGTCTAGCAATTGTTTTTGAATACATTTTTCAAGTATTTTGGTGAGGGGAGATAAAATTGCTATAGGTCTAAAGTTATTAATATCTGCTGAATTTCTTCCTTTGTGCTGAGGGATAATATGTGACTTTTTCAGAGAAAGGGAATGTGGGATTCTTGGACTGACCAAGGAGTGTGATACGATATTCAATGCTATTGGCTGCTATTTTAGGTACTTGATTGGAGGGTCATCAGCTGAAGAGCACAGTTTAAGTTTGCATAAGAGTAGTTTTATATAGGATGTGGGCACAGGTTTGAAGTTGAAAGTGGATGTGGTGATATGTGGTTGTTGGGCAGGGTTGGGATTAGATGTTGAGGAATCCTTGGTTAGAGATGCCGTACTGTCTATAAAATAAGAGTTGAACTGCACTGCGGTTTCAAGTTGTGAGTTATCACTAGAGGGATTTGAGTTGAATTTTTGGCCAGGAAGTAAGATTTCTTTAACAGATGTTCAAAATTTTTTAGGGTGGTGTTTAGTGTTATTCTGAAAGTTATTATAGTATTATCATTTGTCTTCATTTTTACGATTGAGGTGTTTTATATTTCTGTCATTCTCTCCATGCTTTTTCTCTATCCTGCATTAGCATTCTACTCTTTTTGGATAGCCAAATTGGATTATTTGTTTTCAGTATGCTCCTTCTAGGAGGTGCAAGGCTATTTAGGATATTTAGAAAAGTTGCATTGAATTAATTTACATGATTGTCTAAGGGGAGTATTTTTAGGAAGTTCCAGTTAATAGATGATAATTAAACATTTCTGGTTAAATTTGGAAACGTTTTGTGTTGTTTTATAAATATGCTGTTTACTGGATGTGTGAGATGTCTAGTCATACAGACTGGGAGATGATCACTGAGAGTCAGACATTGTACCTGTGGTGGTGTATTTCTAAGGGTCTGATACTAGGTTTCAATATAATAAGGAATTTGTTGTCTTGCTATAATGTGTGGAACTATTAATTAGTTGTGTGAAACCATATACATTCATAATAGATGTAGGGGAGTCAGAGTTTATGTCCAACCAACTGACATTCAAATTACCTAGTAGTATTTTTTCTTGTGGAAATATGTATATCCAATGTAGGAAATCTTTTAGTATAGCTGCATTGTCACCAGTAGGGATGTAAAATACAGTAATATAGTATTGTATTTGTTTACAATTGTTTATTTTGAGGAAAACAATAAGAAGCTTTGCTGAAATTAATTTTGGTATTGGTTTGCTGTGAGGGGAAATGTGGTAGGTGTTGTTTATACTGAGTTTATGTCAAGTTTCAGTTACAGTGAGAACATCAGGCTTATGTTGAGTAATCCAGGCATGTAATTCAGCAGTATTATTTCTTATACTTTTAACATTTATTGCATCAAACATTAGGTCACCAGGGTTCAGGATTGGTTGTTTTTGGGTTAGGGAGGTGAGAAGGTGAGACTTATCATTGTGTTCATGGTGATAGGTGGGGCCAGACGTAGGCTGTATATCTCCTCCTAGAAGGATTTTAGTATACTGATAAACTATGCATATTTGTTTTTTTTTGGAGTGCATTCTTGCACTTAATATTGTATATGTAAGAATTATGCCTGGTCCTCAGTGTGTATGTCTAGTGGGTACTTGCCATTAGATGCCATCTGTGCTGCTGTGGTGGGGCAGCACCTGAACATCAATGTTTAATGTGTGCAGTCATGTATGTGTCATTTGTCATGACTCAAAGATATGTGTCAGATTCTGCCATGTTGCCTGGGCCTAGACTTGTGGTCACACCCTCTGTCTCCCACTCCTAGTTTTTCTACCCCATTTTTCCTCCTGCTCCTCCTGTGATAGCTGAGGAATGTCATCTTCATATATCTGGGGTTCTTGGGGTAGTTCACTCAATCCTGCATCTGGAAGACAGCCATGTGCTATTGTTACCATATTGTGTAGCATGATGCACACAGTTATCATCTGTGCTGCCTTTTCAGGTGTGTAATATGGTGCAGCCTTAGATGTGTTCAGACATCTGAACCTAGCTTTCAGTACAACAAAGACACACTCAGTGATATTCCATGTCACTGCATGCTGTCTATTTTAGGCCTCCTCTGCAGGATTTGATCATTATCTGTATAGGGTCATAAGCCATGGCTTGAGTGGATAACCACTGTCACCTGTTGTGGGGAGTGAACACATATGTTGTTGTGATGATGTGAGGTATTGCCATCTGTGCCAGGGAGAGTGGGACAGTGCATGTGTGACATGTCAGCATGGTTAGGTGGAGTTTTGTAAATAAATTTGTGTCATTTGACTATCATGCTGACTTGTACAGATACTTGTGTTAAAAATGTATCAACAGTGTTATTATAACTGACTACATGTATAGGTTTAAACAAAGAATTCTGGAAGGAAGAGTAGAAGCTTTTAAAATTGTTCTATAGCTTTCATATACTGCAATTGATCTTAGCAAAGCTCTGAGTGTGCATTGTATCAGAGTCAGATGATTAAATGTGGTGTCATTCTATAACCAGCACTGAGAAGATGGATCTCACAAAGCAGTTTGTTTTGTTTTCTTTGGAACCTGATATGAAAATCTATGACAGTTAATCACAGTTAGCTGATTGAGCTCAGTTCAGTTAGTCAGTATGAAACTCATTGCCTTGTCTTGTGGAAGTAGGCATCCCAGGATCTAATCTTGCCTTGCTGTATTAATTGAGTTAGCGAGGAACAGTAATTCTTTAGATTGTCAGGAAATACAGTGAGATTAGTTAAGTAGGTTTTTCTGCATCTGCTTGAATCTGTCCAACTGTGTTATTTTTAGTTTTCCTAGATTGAAACTCTGGTATTTATTGTACTTAAATATTTAGCATTTTCATGTTTTCTATTTTATTATTTATTATTAAATAGTTTTATACCTTTCATTGTGGACGGTCTTTTAGAGAATGCTTTTAACATCTTGAGAGTAATTATGCTTATTTTAGTGATGCCTTGGCCGCTGCAAAAAGCCTTGCTGCTCCTTTTTACACTCTACCATTTATATTAGTATTGTTTTACTCAGCATAATTAGATACCCTTGTAAGAGCCTTAGAGTAGTTGACTTGTGGTAGCATGGTTACCTTATAGTCTGGGCAGAAGGGGTACAGCTAGTAAATCTGTGCCAGCCTTTCCCAGGAGTGTGTGTGAAGATCAAATATCCTGGTGTGGGTGTGTCAGCTACTTGATACTGGGACACAGTGCTCCAAAGTGAGTCTTGTTTGGGATCTGAAGAGACAGAGAGTCCACTCCCAGGTTTGGAGTGTGTTCCCTGTGTGGTCTAGGGGGAAATTCTGCTTGATGCAGAGAGCTACATTTGAAAATACTGTGTAAATTCATTTCTGTTCTTAGTGGCCATCTCTGACCGATGTCAATAGTGAGGATCGAGGCTACTTGATTACTGGCCTGGGGTAGAGTGGCCATCACAGTTGTCATCATGGATAATGCTGACAGAGATGTCCTTAGCTTACATCCTAGCTGTGTTCCTGTACTTATCCAGTAGTATTCCATCAGGTATTTCACTTTACTGGAATTCAGCTCTCAGATCACTTTCCCTCCATATGGCAGCATGATGGACACTTCCAGGACATGTTGCCATGATGTTTGTTATGCTGCCATCTACTGTATATACAGACTGGCAGGTTATTCTGTTGATGTATCTGTCTGCATCTGGATGCACGGGGGGTCTTAATAGGGATGTGGGTGCAGTCTATTGCACCAAGTACATGTGGGAAGTTTGTGAGGTTATAGAACTGGTGCATACTAGTTTTCTGCTCCATGAGGGTAAATGAAAAGTGTATGTATTCATCTACCTTTTTGCACAGTGCTGCCAGCAATTTTGACACAATATGACTGGCAGCTGCCTCTGACACTCCTACAGCATCTCCCATTTGTCTTTGGAATGTACCAGATGCCAGTACACCTAGGCTTAGACATGCTTTTGTTTTGAAAGGGATGAGGTTGCCTCACAATGTCTGCACATACATGTGTGGGGCACTGTTGCACACAGTCTTCACCAGCTGTCTATTTAGGTGATACCTGTCAATGATTTCTTAATCTGACAGTTTGCTTAGTTGCAGCCTTGCTCTCTGTCTAATGTGCTGCCTCCTTGAATACACAACCATATCCTCCTCCATAGCTTTTGCAGTACTGCAACCTGATGTAATTCATTCACTGCAGGTAGCATTTTTTTCTGTATTGTTATGGATTCTGTAGGATTCCATGGAAATAGCTTCATTTCCTTATGTTGCAGAGTGGCATTTGTTGAGGATTTCAGAAACAAAGTCATCACTGTAGTTTGTTATATTTAAATTACGTTAGGCATACACAATGTGTTTTGAAATCTGACAGGCATGCGCAAAATCTGCAATTATCCTATGCTGAAGAGTTAAGTACTCATGCAGCTTGCAGCATACCTTCTGAAACTGCATCCGTAGCTGATGAGCTGAATTCTTCCTTCAGCATGCTGCACAGTCTGCAACTATCGGCCACTAATCTAAGCACTGTATTTTCATTAGCTCAGCAATTAATTTTGACTTTCCGTTTAACTTTTGCACTGCCATTATTATAGTAACTATTATGTCTTTAAGATGTTTTGTTAGTTTTTGGCAATTCTCCCTCTCCCACCATGTTGTTGGTGTTATGCCTTCATCTTCTTCTATGTGTTTTGTAATTATTGTATGATCTATTTTTTTGTGTTTACATAGATATATATGGCTTTCTTACTTTTGGCTGAACAGACATATGATCATTCGCTCGTTCAAAATATAGATTGATATGTGCGAGATTGGCAGTCCCTGGGCAGTGGAATATTCCTTTTCCCCTGGGATTCTGCATTCTCATAGTTAATAATTATAATTAGCAGGGATGTGGGGGGTTCTGGGGGGAGTTTGCCCGCCCCCCGGAAAACCCTTATTTTCCGGTTTCACCTGGGGTTAATCCTCAGACCAAATCCAGTACCTGTTGATATGAACAGTATTTTGACATTTTGACTTTGATGTTACGGACATCACATTTATGTATATATGTGTGTATATATGTTTGTGTGTGTGTGTATATATATATATATATATATATATATATATATATATATATATATATGTATATATAAAAATTATATCTATATAAAATTATATATATATATATATATATGTGTGTGTGTGTGTGTGTGTGTGTGTGTGTGTGTAAATGTACATTACAGCAATGCTTATCACCATTCTCTGTTACTTTTCCTTTATTTTGAATATTTCAATTGGGCTAGTATATTTCTTGTAAACATTTATTGTCTAGTGCCATTTTTCTAGCTGTCCAATCAATTTTCATTAATTCTTTCTTTCTTTCTTATGATGTTCATCTTTTCCATATCTTTTATCCCTTTTTGGACCCATAATTTGATTCATATTACATGCTATCAACAGACTGCCAGTATGTACCATTAGATTTGATTCCCAGATGACAAAGCTGTTTAAAAATCAGGACCCTCTTTGTTTGGAGCATGGGCATCATGAAGTCATTTCTTGATGTTTATTTTCCCTGACCATAGTATCCATTTGCCCTCTCCCCTCTATCACTTTGTCAGTTATTGCCTTTGACCCTTTTTAAATAAAATGCTTCCCACCTCATTAAACATTTCTTGCTTTATGATCTGTGTCTATAAATAATAATTTCATATTTTAGAGCATTTGTATATAATATACTTAGTTTCATCTCTTAAAACACTACTGTCGCCTTTTTCTCTGATTTTTTTTCTTTTTATAGGATGGGATATTCTGGCAGTATTTCAGGAAATACAGGTAAAGTGATAGGATTTTTCTTCTCTTAGCCATCTTCATAATTCCCACTGTTTTCTTGCTCTTTTGCTCTGACTGGGGAATTCATTGAATCCATTTTGGCTTCTTATATCCTAAGTTTGGTTCCTTCATCCTTATATGCAAGGAAACCTTTTGCCAAACCTCCTTTCCCCTCCTGTCAGGGGCTAACATACAATCTGCTTTTAGAAACCATTTTTTTCTGATGCAACCTATTGCCTTTTCTTTGCCAGTATTACTGATCCTACTACATATTATATAATTTCATGTATTTGCATCAGCTTTAAAGTTAACTGCAACATGTGCCACAAACTTGAATCATGCAGATAACCTCCCCTCATCAGACGCACATGAAATATTTAAGCAATAGCCCATGACTCGGTGTGGGTAATGCTGGATTTTCCCATGACTGGTGTAGTTCTTGCATACCTTTCTAAAATAATTTCTTTGTATAACAACACTGTAGTGTTCCTTTATGTTATTCTGTGTTTGTTGATATACTGTGCATGCATATGGGAGTTACATTTCCATGCTTGCACAGTGCATCAGTGCTGTTCAGGAAAAGCAACAGCTTTTCTCTGTTGCTATTTTGTTTCTCCCTCTGCCATTATGGGCTCTTAATGCAAAAATCTAGACAAAGCCCAACATAACGGAGGAAACAAAGATCCAGAAAGAGGGACAGACCTTACTGCTGTTACAAACTCATAAAGTTACTGCAGTAGGAGGTTTTGTGTTTTTGTGCATTTTTCTGAAGAATATGAAGCATAAACCACAAATGTCTGTCATTATTTAATAACTTCAGTCAGTAGTGGCTTGCCAGAAAACTACATATTTTAGGAGAAAAGACCAATATTATGAGGCAAAAATCTGGACATTCTGTGAAAATCTGGACAGCTGAGAAGTATGACAGTCTGCTGAGATTTTAGGTTGGACAGCACAGAAATGCAAGGAAAATCAGATACATTTTGTCTTTCTTTAGTTTTGCAGAATATACCTGATTTTTCTTGTATTCTGCTCTGTCCTCTAAGCATATGCCAATAGAAAAATCTGACTGCTCAGTGATACTTTAGTGGCTGGACTTTATTCTATTGTTAGATGCTCGAATTACATTGAGCACGCTGTTTGTGCTGTCCAGTCAGTGTGCACGTTTTTTAATGGTAATGAGCTATTATTGTATAATTGAAATTAAATTCCTGTTTCTACCAAACAGTACTCTTCCTCCTTTGTCACTTTCTTCTTATAGTTTGTAGATAATTAAGGATATTCACAACTATATATTACCCACAAAATACATTTTATACACAGCCAACTTCATAAACCAAAATATAGAATACTCTGACCATTGTGCCTTAGTTTAAGTCAAAACAACCTCACAACAGCAAAAGTTGGTCTGCGTCTCACAAGCATACTGCAAGTACTTTGGCTACAATTAAATTATCCTATAGTTTCTAACTCTCCTCTTTATTTATAATCAAATAGAACAAAGTTACAGGAATGAAGAAGGATATTCACAAGTATTAAATATAAAAATATCAGTTGCAAATTTCCCCTTGAAACACACACAGCATCTATATTAGTCTTCAAGCAATTTCTTTCAAAATACAGTCTTTGTAGATTTACAATCTGAACCAAAAGTTTCTAGAACAGAATTCAAATTTCAAATAACATGTAATATGCTTGAAACACTGTGAAATGCGTATGCTTAACAGCTCAAAGAATGCCGCTGCTTGGAATTTGAAATGATAAAATCTCTTCACTACTGACGCATCTAATTTTTAATGCTTCATGTCAATGGAACAGAGTGAAGCATATAACAGGTGACAACTGATTTGACTTCCCAGAAAAGCTTCTTGATTTAAATTGTTATGCAAATGATTTTAACAAGCATGTAGTTAGAATTTCCTTGTTATTGCTTCATCCGAGGATCTATTTTATTAATTAGTTTCATTTCATAAATTCCTAAATATAGCTCATTTATTACTTAATACAGTGAACTACCTTAAACTACTCAAAAAACACACAGAAGACATCTGTTTTACCTGATGCATTTGCATCATTACACGTTCATTCTAATTCAACCCTTGGCATACACTCCTGACTCTTTTGCTTCACTTTTTAATGATTTCATGCCTTCAGCTTGTGCCTAAAGCACAATTTTCTTCCTAATATAGATCAGTAAAGCTTGAGTTACATGTATACCTTACTTCAAGATTTGTCTGTCAAACTGGATGCAAGAGTGATCTTTAATTCCGGACTTGTATTTTGAGCAACCATAGTAAGCTTGGATAATGTAGAAGAACAGATTATGATTAAAATGAAGCAGTCTTTCAGTCATTTTAAAATACTTTCCTTCTGTTTTGATTACTCAAATCAGTGTTTCAGTATTACCTTAACAGCTGTAAATCTCTACATTATTTTACAAAAATAAAAACTAAACCTTAGCGCTTACACAAAACCTGTATATCCCGTCTTAACATTTGATTTAAAAGCTAAACATCAGTGCTTATTTAAGCTCCTTGCAGCCACCTTCTGTCTGTGTTAGGTATTGCACAACTTTTTTTAAAGTAATTTATTATACCTTGTTGGTTTATGAATATAAACAAAAAAAAATCAATTTTTGTATTGGTTCACCCAGCTATAAACATAACAAAACTCCAGCTTATCTAATGATTAGTTTCATAGGAGCATGATAAATATAAGGCAATAGAGTCACAAGACCATTTTATACCTTGCCAATACCCACCCTCATGCTGTACCCCCTTCTCAAGAAGGACTAAGCAAGAAAGCCCTGGAAAAAATTAATGAGTAACCATACAACCATACAAAATTAGTTTGAAGGATTTTAGGGTGCCATTTTGTTTATCTTGCAGAGGAGGTTTGTTCCACAGGTGATGTAGGCATTGTGTAATAAATTTGCCAGTCTTGTCTGATATATTTCTATGTCAATGGAGATGAAAGCCCCTAGTGCTGATGTTAGTGAAGTTATTTGACTTGCAAAAATACAGGAGATCAAGGATGATGGGGTCCCTAATGAAGCGGAGTGCAAGCGATAGATGACCACTCAAGAACCCATAAACTTTCAACTAAAGGAATAATGTTACTGCCTTTCATAACAGTACATTTACTTTGTTGAGCTTTCTCTCAGTTTATTTCTGTTTTCTTATTATTTATTTATTTATTTAGTGGGAAATTCCAACTGGACACAGGTTCTTTTTCAGTGGAGGCCCGGGAAGAAAACCTCCACCGAACAATAAATGAGCAGCAGAGTACATGAAGAACAACTGAATATACATGCAACAGCAATAATACATATTACATGTTAGTCAAATTACCTCCCGTCTTTCTGGGTATTGCCTAATGGATCATCAAGCCAAATTAATTTAGGAGTAGTCCATTATATTCATCTATAATCAATCTTCTAAGAAATGCTCAGCCCATCTGCTATTACAATTTCTTCTTCTTCTTCCTAGACAATGACTTCCTCCTCTTTTATGCCACTTTTCTTTTTCTTTTCTTTATTTTTATTTATTTATTTTATTTTTCCTCATTATATCACCTTTCCAGACTACTGTTTAACTATGGAAGCCCCTACCTATAATTAATAACTTTTGTCCTGGCTACCAAAATGTTTTCTTTTTTCTTTATATAATTATACACTGGAGAAGCAATTTTATTTCTGTAATATGTCATTTTTAGTTCTGCATCATCTCTTGTTTTTTCCTTCTGCAATTATGTGGGTCTTTTATTTCATCTAGGTAAGATTCCCCAGTTTTTTTAAGGTAGCAAGACACCTGCACTCCTCGTGTGATGTGTGAAGGGAGACTACCATAGCCCCAAACTCTGTGCACTACCTCTACGATCATGCATACTGGAAAAAAAGCTAACACCATTAATTGGTGAAATGGTTTTCAGAGGCTTTAATCCACAGGTATTTATTCAGTGACTGCAATTATTGAATTAACTTGCTCCCAGATACATAACCACATGTCTGACTCCTTTCTTTTCCTTGGATTAATTTCCTAAAATTTGAGTTTTCTTTATTCCATCTTGCAACTGTTCTGGAATGTGTAACTTGTGTCTCATTAACTTTATCTGTAAACTAATATGTCTTTTTTTTACAGTCTCTAGACTGCCAGTAATTCTGATATTTTATTGATAATGCCAGGTACTCCAAGTTATCCAATTTACTTAAGTACTTCTTCATGAAAAAGCTGTATCTCTTGTGGTTTAGTTTTCATTTTATCTTTAAATATGCTATTTATTTAATTTTGTATTTGAATAAATGTGACATCTACTTTCAAGAGATTTATGTGTTCCTAATGATTCATTGCAGATCGATGATGTTCACTCACCTCACACGTCACAGCAGTTATTTTCATGAATAAAACTGCTAGTGCCGTGGCATAGTGGGACAAAGCTCTTACTACATACCAGGTGAACTGGGTTACCAGCTTGGGTATCTGAGGCACTGTCAGGGAAGACAGGTGAACCCATCCTTGGAGGAATGGGTGATGCTTACAGGCATACAGTGTAATGGAGCTTCCTGATGGAGGCCAGAAAGTCAGTTGTGAGGTGCTTCTACTGAGGACTGGGTCAGGTTGCCAATGTCAGCTCTATGCAGAAGTATTCAGTGGTCTGGTATAGTCTGCCCATGGGGGTAGTCAGGGTGCATGCTGAGAAGTGAGAGGAAAAACAGAGTATAACCCCAGTGGATGATTAGCCTCAGACAGAGAATAACCCCAGTGGATGATTAGCCTCAGATCACCCAGGACACCCTTAGGTTCCACTTTGGCTCCTGACACAACACAAGAGGTTCGGTCTAGAGGAACATGAATGTGCTGGTAGACCTGACATTGAATGTAGGGCACTGGCACAGACACTGCTATAATAATGTAGGGGGAGCAGGGCAAAAAGTCAATTATAAAAAATAAGCTTCTAGAATATAATTATTAATCTGACATCTTGTACATTATCATCATCATCATCATCATCATCATCATCATCATCATCATCATCATCATCATCAAAAAAAACCTTTTTCCCATTTTGTACATGGGGTCGGGGTATCATGTCAACTGTAGTCATTTCTCTCTGTTCATTGCCACTCTCCTACCTTCTTCAGCACTGATGACTGTTGCAGAGCTGCTCTCAAACAATCCATCCTCTTTTCTGGACGCCCTCATTTCCTCTTGCCTTCTTTCTGTCTGTCCCAAATTTTCTTCACCAGATTCTCTTCTTTTCTATACAAGTACCCAAACCACCATAATCTGTTTCCTTTGACCTTTTCAGCAATTGGAACTACTTTATAAGGGAAAGATGCCTATGGCTTCAGGTGTGTTATGAAGTTCATGGCCACATCTCTATGGATGCAGTAAGCACTTTTACTGATATATGGCCAGTCATCATTAAATGAATAGATTAGTTGCTGAATGTGGCATGAATCATTACAGGCAAGCATCAGAGTCCATCAATCCAGTTTCTTTGATGTGATAGGTGTGTACATACTGTTACTCATTTCAAAAACATCATCGACTGGCAGGTTCCATTATTTTACAGGTGCATTGTAGGCAGTTCTAATCATGTTATAAAGTTAAAAAAGTTAGAATCCTGCCTTCTTTGGGTTTATAACAGATAGAATTGGTCAAGTCATTTGATTCAGAAGTCGGTAGAATTGTCTGCATGCTAGGTCAGATCTGTAATATATCATTAAGTTCCCAGACAGGTTAGGTTATTCAATGCATAAAGCTAAAGAGCAGTGAGAGTTAGGTATATCAGAATAATGAGAGGCAGGGAAGCCCAGTGTGTGTCTGTGTTCATGTGTGTATGATAATATATGTGTACATATTTATGTGTGTGTCTGTGTGTGCATGTGTGTGTGCACGCGCACATATTTCTATGTGTATATGTGTGTGTGTATGTGTGTGTGCGCACGTGCATATTATATGTGTACATATTTGTGTATCTGTGTATGTGCATGTGCATATTTATATGTGTGTGTGTGTGTGTGTGTGTGTGTGTGTGTGTGTGTGTGTGTGTGTGTGTGTGTCTGTGTGTGTGTGTGTGTGTGTGTGTGTGTGTGTGTGTGCGCACGCGCATGTGCATATTTATATGTGTACATATGTGTGTGTGTGTGTGTGTGTGTGTGTGTGTGTGTGTGTGCACGTGCGCATATTTATATGTGTATATATATATATATATATATATATATATATATATATATATATATATATATATATATATATATATATATATATATTTGTGTGTGTGTGTGTCTGTGCATGCACATGAGCATGTGTGTACATTTGTATGTGTATGGCTGTGGCCATATACTTGTGTGTCCTGTGATATACTGGTATCCTTTCTTGGATTAGTTTCTGTGTCTTTGGCACACTCTATGCCAGGATATGCACCAGCTTCCTCACAACCCAGAGCTGCTTGTGGTTATTGCAGAATGAAGGTATGGTAAAAGCAGGACAGTGCATTTAGAGTCCTGTAAGACAACCCTGTCATAATACAACAGGAATCTGCACAAGAGTCATCACAGTGAACTGTCAGTCAATGATTATTGTTAGCATATTGAGGAATGATGACAATCACAGCTCTGCACTGTTTTCTTGGAAAAATATGGTGCACATTTCTAAAAACTGGGCTACCTGAATGCTATATAAACAAGGGGGAATCTTACCTTACTTGGGTGCAGCACTGTTTGTTTTATATAGCACTTGCACTTACTCTTAGCACCGTACTGTGATACAGTGAAATCACCACAGTGAGCAGGCATTGGACTTAACAACCGATAATATATTCAAGCAATCTTACTTCATGGAAACAGATTTGTATTTTTAATATGTGTCAGTGTCCATGTAGATAGCAAATAAAATACAGGACCTGGAGGCAGATGTCATTTCAGACCATTCTGGTCATGATGTCAACAGAGAGGGAGGGTACATTTTTCACAAATGCAATGGATTGCTTCCAACCACTTGCAAGGTGAAATTACTTGAATAAAAGTGTAATGCATATGCTGGTAGACTGAGAAATCCATGAAAGCAGATACATGTGGCCTTGTGACAGAGTAAAGCAAGAGGAGGACAAGAATCTGCTGGTTATAACACTCCTGTAACCTGCATCATGTAAAGCAGCACAAGGGGCCCATGGCAAACACCAACATACGCCATGGATGCATAGACAGCTGACTGCGTTGCAGAGGTTCTAAGGATGCCTCCCAATGTATGTGGAACTCTGGTAAGACTGAATGTTGAATGCTGGGTCATGTTCCAGCAGTCATGCCCAGAAAGTGATATTTAAGCAGACAAAGAATTTCTAGTCTACAACTATCAACATAATGATGAGGAATCCATTGAGAAAGGTATAATTAAAGACACAAAGAGTCTGCATACAAGTATGGAATAGAAAGCACGATGTGGTACAGTGTGATACAGATACACTTCAATATCAAAGAGCAGGTGAAGTGAGGTAGCTTATCTTTCAAGAAGGGAATGGTACTGACCTTGACAGCATTGTCAAAGGCACAGGTAAATGGTTGGTCAATAACGTAATTTGAGGCTAATACTGAAAGTCTATGAAACAGGAGACGGTAAAGGATGAGAAGTGTGGAGACTAAGTGTAGCACCCAGACTTGACAGTTCACCTTTTTTCACCTATCAGCATCTTTGTACTGATAAAACTGAGAAGAAATAGTTTAATCATGCCTACCATTTGTTTAGATAGCATGTAAGTCACTATGTCAAATTTCAGGAATTATATAGAGCAGTTAGAATTACAAAGCAAGGGAATAAGAATAAAAACAGTTTTAACAAGAATGGTGGAGTTATGGATAAGGAAATGCAGTCAGTGGGATTTTACCAAATGACCAAATTAACAATAGAGGAGAAGCAGGATGGGCAGTGTATATAAATGTAACTTCAGGTCATGTCAGACAAAAATAATTAAAAGGGTGGAGAATGGTTTGACCTCCATCAAAATGACAGCTTACTCCTTTTCTGTTGGGTCAAGATTCTTAAAACTACTTTGAAAAGTAAAAAAAATATTGTGAAAACCAAGAGAAAAACACTGATACAGTGGAAAAAGTAATGCATGTTGATCATTTCAAACATGCTTTACAAGATGTCAGATGATAAGGAGACCAGTTAGTATAATGGTTAAAGCCTTCACATCCCATGCACAAAGTACAAGGTTCAGTCATAACCTCTGGCCAATACCTGTTTGGAGCTTACATGTTCTTCCTGTGTTAATGTGCAGGTACCTTCTACTTCTGAAAAATGTGCTGAGTGTTTCCATCTCAAACTCCCCCAAGGATGGAGCTCTGGTTCAGAAAGAGAGACAGTCACAAGATCACATACAAGAGTGTCCAACATGCAACTCAGGTAGACTTACTCCTAATAAGGACAAGACATTGGGATACAACTGGGGTAGAATCAGTGATTTAACCCCAGTGAAACAGTCAGCATAAACCACTGGTTACACAATCAGCTGCAAACAGTGGTCAGAGAAAGCTCTAACATCAACAGAGATCTGGTTGAAGACCTGAAGATCTGAACATTGACTGGAGAAAAAATACAACAGTTCAAGGATTACTCAGGGCTCTAGCACTCCAAGGAAAGGAGGAAATGGGTTGAGTTGAATAAGAATGGCAGCACCTCCAAACAGCATGTGTAAGGACGTCAGAAAAGCTATGCAGCCAAGCCAGGTATGAAAATAAGGTACATAAAGAAAGATGGTGGTGAAATGCAGATGTCCAGGAAGTCATCAAAAGAAAGAAATTCAACAAAAAGTGAGAGATAGAAAAAACAGAGCAGGCTAGGAAGGAATACTGTTTGACTAACAAAGAACCTACCAATTTAGTTGCAATAGCAAGGAACAGGGCATTGGAGGCACTCTACCAGCTTATGGAAAGTAAGTCAGTAGGTAGCACAAAGAAATTATAGCAGGTTGCAAGGGAAAAGAAAGATAAATGTGCTTCATGCTATTTAAGATGCATCCAGGAATATTGGCAGGACCCATCAACGCAGTATTTTTAGCTTTTGATCTTACCTGATAGCTGTAGGTGAGCCAATTTAGGTATAGATGGAGGGGAGAGTGGGTAAAGTTAGAGCTGAATTTATTAGCCGGTAGGTTGGCTATATCTCCAAACTCATTGTAGGTAACATCGCTCATCATCTGCACAGTTCATTGCTGCATTTTGATTTTGAGACTACAAGCATAACTAAAAAGGCCTTGTGATTGTCTTTGGCTTTGTTAACTGTTTTAGCCTCAAACTTGGCTTTTGGTGGATTTTTGTTGCTCCTGAGTTGTTTGTTTATTTCAGTGTCATGTGCTCTAACATTCTGGGAATTTCTTTCTATTTTTTCCTACTTTAATTTGGGGGACAAGGCAGTTGCACAGCTTTAAAGTATAACAATCCATAAATTTTGCTGTCCTTTCCTTACTTGAAATGTTCTATTTTCCTCTCTTCACTGGAGTTTAGATTTAGCGATAACATGCTAAAGGAATCAATAATCCCAGGTCTGATCAACAGCAAGAAAGTCTAAGAAACCTACACTGGAATTCTGGAGTCCCATGACTTAAAGTTGAAACATAAAACTCATATAGAATTCACTTCTATTCTGACTTGTAAATAATTCAGGAATTTGAAAGACCTCATGAATGTGTCACATACTTCTCAACCTCTCAGCACAAGGAATCAGGACAAAGCCAAAAATAATTTGGAAACGAAGTCCCAAAATCAGGGACAGATTTTAAATATTACTCTTATAAAAGTGAAAAGTAGTTAATAGGTTTTGCATTAGCATGTATTTTCTAAAGGATATGAAGTCTGAAACTCAGAACTTAAGTCTTCAACATAGTTGCCAGAAAAATAGAAACTTTATGATAAACAGGCCAAAAAATATAAAACAAAAATCTGGACATTCAGCATAAATGAAAACAATTAAGAGGCGTAATTGTGTCAGGGTCTAGTATGACTGTATACATGCTCAAATGCAGGTAGCCATTCAGTGCCTGGTCTCTCTCTGTCTCTACCTGAAGTCAGAACAGACCACTCACTAAAGCAGTACAAATTCAGGCACATTCAAAAATCTATAAAAGTATGCAAAACATTTATGCATTTGCATCACATAATTACGGGAAAAAATGTCTGGGGCAGTTGCACTGATAGAAAAATAATACACCCTTTTTCATTCCTCCCAAAAGGATTATAAGCACAGATGGTAAGTACTGAGGCAGTGGGTATACCCATCCCACAACAAGTAGGAAAAATAGTACGCAATGAATGATCTACTTCCCTTATTTATTTATTTTTTTGTTGCTATTGTTGTCCCTAAATGGCTACTTTTCATTAGGGCAATTGTATTAAATAATTTAAATCAGCTGGTTAAGTTTCATTATAGTTCACTGTCAAATAATGACTGACTTACAGTATCCTCAAGAATTTTACATTTAAGTGCAGTGCTCCTGTTGAATACCCAGATTGTTTCCAAATTATTTTTGTATCATATGTATGTGTGTGTGCCTATGCATGTTTTGTAATGTTTGCAAGTGAAACTTTTTTCCTGCTGAAGTTCTGATTTGCGAAATATAAATTGTAACAGCAATTAGCTACATTTTCTTTAATTTTATTTGTTTTGTGACATCTATGTGCCACTGAGCCAAATTTGTGTCATGTATGCGTGTGTCTGTGTGTGTGTACAGAATTCCAAACTCCTAGAAGATCGCTATTTCACTCCAGGAAACTAACCACTGGGCCAACAATGACTACAATATGAATGGAAGCAAAGTAAACCCTCCATACCACCCTAACTAAATATACCAACTTCAATATTGCACTACAGTGGAGAATAGGCCAAAGGTCACCATGGTGGCCCAGTGGTTAGTTTTCCAGAGTGAAATTGCAATGTTCCAGGAGTTTGGCATTCTAAAATTTCAGTGTTGTCATCCTGATGATTTGAAAGTTGAAGTTCTATTAAGTTGATGTTTTAAAGTACACCTAAGCATACATATATATATATATGTATATATAAATATATATATATATATATATATATATATATATATATATATATATATATATATATATATATATATATATATATATATATATATATATATATATATATATATATATATATATATATATATATATATATATATATATATATATATATATTATACACACACACACACACACACACACACACACACACACACACACACATATATATCTATCTATATATATATATATATATATATATATATATATATATATATATATATATATGTGTGTGTGTGTGTGTGTGTGTGTGTGTGTGTGTGTCTAGAATAAGACCAGTCCGACCACCACAGCAGCAGGCATAAAAGTTCGAAGAAACTTTAATAAAATAATTAAAACTTGTTTAAAATAAATGTACATAAGCACTTTCGGGTATATACACACCCATCATCAGATCTATCAAAGTAATTCACAGTGACTTGTTTTAAAATCCTTTCAACCAATCAACATCAACATTTCAGCTGATGCCTTTTGTGGGTGGGTTTCAAAGGAATATTGGTGTTAAGTCCGGTTGGTTTGTCTGCTTGTAGATCACGAATTCATTGCATTTCTGCAAATTCTGTTGTAGTAACTAAATCACCCCCTCTCACATTTTCTTGTATTACTTGAAGGACCATGAAGTGGAAACTGTGGTTCATATTAGCCATAATATGTTTCATCAGTGGTCTTTTCATATCTGATAATCGGATATCACTGATATGTTTCAAGATCCTTTCCTTTAAATGTCTGTTGGTCTTACCAATGCAAAAGGAGTCGCATAATTTACAGCAGACAACATAAATCACATTATTCATCTTACAATCAGCATATGCTTGCAGAGTGTACCTTTTACCATTTACAGGATGAATAAAAGTCTGTTGTTTATAAAAATATTTACCTATTGTACAAGTCCTACATGGATATGTACCTGTTTTGAATGATTTGGTACATCTATTCATTTCTTATTTATGACATAACAGCTGTTTAATACTTCTATTATTCTTGAAGGAAAATGCTGGTTTATCTCCTACTAGTTTCATGGCCTCTTCATCACTAATTAAAATATTCCAATGCTTCCTAATAATGTCACATATATAATTTATATCACTTGAATATGTATGGGTCACTCTGTTACTTTGATTGGATGTATCACAAAAATACGAACCACCACTTATATTATCATTACTGGAATAATAGGGTTTCCTCCTAGTATTTGTAAACATAGTCGTTTCTAATAGTGATGCATCAGTTTCCTTTCTGGTATAACCTCCATGTAAAAACTGTTGCTTAAAAGCTCACTAACCTTGAAATAGTCCTCTTCTTTGATATGTAACCTTGCACTGCATAGCATCTGACCTTTCAATATGTTGTTATAAAAATGTTGGGAGTGCATGCTTGTGAGATGTAGAATATTGACTTTCTTAATTTGTAATGATACATTGACGTATTAATGAGGCCATTTTCATTGATTTCTAACATGACTTCTGAGAAATTAATCTTAGTGTTGGACTATTGTATTGTGAATTTAAGAAAATTCGCAGTGCTTTCCAAGTATTTAACAAAATCATCCAACCGCTCAATCATACCTTCCCGTAATAAATACACATCATCTACAAACCTCTTATAATATTGCATGTTTGAACAAAAACAGTTATGGGCAAGAGCACGTTGGATTTCCCAGCTAGCCAACACTATGTTGACATAGCTATTCACACAGGGAGTGCCCATTGCCACTCCTCATTTTTGCCAATATATGCCATGTCCATACATAAAGTTATTCTCAAGTACAATAGCAAGTAACATGCATATTAAGTTGATTCTGGCTGTACTATATTCACTATTGTCTTGCAGGAAACGTCTAATGACTTCTATTCCATAATCATTCGGGATTACTGTAAATAAGCTCTGTACAACCATAGTTACCATATAATGTTGATTTAAATGGTCTATGGATCAAACAGTGTATCAATTAAGTGCTTGGTATCCTTAAAGCACTGTAACAGCCTTCTGTAATACATTTTTCAGCTGTTGTTCAATAAAAATAGACAGAGGCTCTGTAATCCATCCCTCACCTGCAACAATTTGGTGTATGGGTGGATGCTCATAGTTCTTGTGCATTTTAGGAAGTTCCTTTATAATGGGAATTGTTGGATGCTGTACAGATAAGAATTCATACAAGTTTTCATCAAGTTTCCAACAAGATAAAAGAGTCCACAAGACATAACAATAAATTAAACGCACTAGTCATTGGTGACTCAGTTGTGAGACACACCGATGTCCCCCTCACCAGGCTTAACAAGGAGACGGTCATGGTCAGTTGCCTGTCTGGTGCCAGAATCTGCCAAATCACACATGCACTTAAGTCTCTGCACAACAAGTATAAGTATGTCATTGTACATGTTAGTGTAAATGACTTGAGATGTACCTCCCTGGACTATATGAAAAGAGACATGATTGAACTCTCAGAGTATGTGTCCCAGGCAGGTATGACCCTAGCCCTAAGCAGATTCCTACCTTCACCAAGAATGATACCACAATACCAACAAAAAATGATTGACTTCAAGAATTGGCTTAGTTGCTGGTGTCATCCCAAGGGGATCCAGTATCTGTCTGCCTGGGATGACATGGTCAACAGACCTCAATGCGTTGCCAGAGATCGCCTTCACCCATCACCACTGCATTTCTGGATCCTGCCCAAGGCTCTCATCTCCCCCATTGTGCCCTTTTTAGGCACTGTCCCAAAGACAAGTCAAAAAGTAAATTGAAGGTCATGCTGCTTAATGCTAAGGAGCCTTAACCTGAAAATGGACTCACTGGAGGTCCTCCTTGCACTGGAAGATGTTGATATGTGTGTGGTCAAGGAAAGTTGATTCAGGGCTGTGGAGAGCACCCCTACCTTACCAGGCTATATCTCATTCCACACATTCTGACCCCAAAATGAAGTCAGGAAGACTAAGAATGGTGGTGTCTATCTTCATTAAGGACAGGCACACCTCCAGACTAGTTTGCCAGCATGATGCACTGCTCCAAGTACAACTGACAGTTGACAAGACACCCATCCAAGTTATAGCTAGCAATAGACCCCCGTCCATGACTCAGGGCACCTACTCCTCTTACCTGGATCTAATTGACTCCATCAAGGTACCCCCTAACACCCTGATCCTTGATGACTTCAACTACCCCACCATAGACTGGGTGAACTATTCTTGCACTAATACACTCTCTCAATGATTCCTCAACTTCATCAGTTCTAATGCACTAGACCAGCTCATCTCACCCCCCATAAGGGGAGATAACATTCTGGATTTGGTTCTTATCAACATGGGTGACCAATGCACCCCTCCCATAGTATGTCCTTCCATGGTGAGATCAGATCATCAGACTGTCTCATTTGAAGTTTCTCTGCCACCCAACCTCCCCCAGCCATAATCAAGCTAAAAAAATGCCTCAAAAGCTGACTACAACCTCCTAAGAGGAGGGTATCTGTGGCTTCACAGCATTGCCCTGCTCAGAGGATACAGACAACTATGCTATACAGACAACTATGCTGAACAGTATATCAATGCAATATACAAGCATCTGTACAACTGCATGGACTCAGCCATACCCAGCAGAACTAAAATCTGCTCCTCAAGGAAACACAAACCTGTTTGGTGGACATCCTCTATCAACAGGCTTTACAACAAAAGAAAGAAACTGTTGTCCAAGGGCAAAAAGGAACACATTCCAAATTGGAAAAACTCCATCCTTACCCTCAACAAGCAAATTAGATCACTAGTGAAAACCTCCAAGGCAAATTATGAATTAAAACTAGCCTCTGTAACAAAGGGAAAGCATAAAGTCTTCTTCAGTTATGTCAGGAGCCTCTGTGGCAAATCCCAGGTCTGCTCCGAATTAGTATTTAATGTTATCACTTACACTGACCCTGTTGACTTAGCCAACCTGCTAGCAGATAGGTTCAGTGCAAACTTCAGCCCCCTGTACCCCCAAAGGCCTTTTTGACATCCCTGATACAAGTGTTACAAGCCTTATCCAAGGGAAAGAACACAGCTTCCATAGGACCTAATAGTATCCCATGATGTATTCTGCACCATCTCCAGCAAGTACTGGCTTCTCCATTGAGCAACATATTCAGCCACAGCCTAAGTACTGTCTTCATTCCAGCAGAGTGGAGAACTACCATTGTCATCCCCTTGCACAAACGTGGTGCCACTACTGACACTGGAAACTATATCCCCATTAGCTTGACAAGTCTGATTTGTAAAGCCATGGAATGTATTATTATGGCTCTCATAAACAAGGACATAGGGAATCTGCAAGCACTTGACCCCACCCAGTTCAGATTTGTCAAGGGCAGAACTTGCCTGTTGAACCTGGTTGACTTCTTTGAGACTGTCACCAAGGCCCTGGATGAGGGAAAATCAGTGCATATAGGTTATCTTGACTGGCCAAGGCCTTTAACACAATCCCAGACTCGGGCTTCATTCAAAGCTGACATAATTTGGCTTAAATCCCTATTTCATCTGGTAGGTGGCCAACTGACTTATTGACAGGACCCTCAAAGTCAAAATAGGCACTTCCACCTATGATGACAGACCTGTCACTAGTGGTGTTTCCCAGGGATCTGTCCTGGGACCCCTACTGTTTGGCATCTATTTCTCAGAGGTCCAGGCAAAGATAAAGGGCCTGTGGCTGACCAAGTTTGTGGATGACTGTAAGTTGGGTGCTGTCACTGACTCCCTATCTGATGTTAACATGCTGCAAGAGGGTCTCAAAGCAACAAATGACTGGTACCAAAATCATGGCCTCAGGCTAAATGCAAAAAATGTATCATCATACCATTTGGCAAAAACACTACTATTACTACTAATGATTACCATATCAACAGCAACCCCCTAGGCACACAACCTGTGGTGGGAGACCTGGGCACTCAGGTTGATAATAACCTCACATTCAACCATCATGTAGCGGCAGTGGTCAGGAAAGCCCTTTACTTGCTTCATCTCATAAGTAAAGGGATTGCATCCAGAAAAAAGGAGGTTATTACCTCTCTGTGCTCCTCCCTCATTAGACGTATAACACCCCATTTGGGATGTACCTTTCCAAACATCTGCACCAGCTGGAAAGGCCACTGAAATACCTCACAAAGGGAATCCATGGCCTCCAACACCTGCCCTATGCAGACAGGTGCAAATCAGTATCACTCTACTCGGTACATACAGGTAGCTCAGGGGTGATCTGTGTCACGCCTACAAGGCAATCTCGGACCCTGCCCTACGAGAGATGCTCCATATCCACAAGTCTAACTCCTCACACACTACACGCTCAAAAGGCCTGAATCTAATATGTGACATCAACAAAACCTGCTGGAAAAACAAGTTTGTTTCCCAGAGGCTGTCCCATCTCTGGAATAGACTTCCCATACACATTAAACAGACCACTTTGCTGACACTCTTCAAGCCCAACTTTGATGAGTGGATGGGAAACCACAAATTTGTCCTAGGGGTTCCACCTGTGTCAATCATTGACAGGGATAACAAGTGCTCACTGAGGTTTCTTTTTGGGGATAAACTCTTGGCTAAACTTGGAAGGGCCCCAGGGCCATTAGCCTAGTAACCTCCTATGATACTATGATCTGATAGAATGTTATGTACAGATTGAATCATTTTAATAACTTGTATGTGATTGCTCTCTTTATAAGTGGCCTCATCACAAAGCATAGGAAGCATTTTACTATCATAGTATGACTTATCTAAAACCACAATGGCACCCCCTTTATTTGCAGGTCGAACCACAATATCTTAATTATCCTGTAGCTCTTTGAGCACCTACTTCTCTTGATGAGTTAGATTATGAAAATGATGGTGGGGTTTGTTTGATTTCTTAGAAATATGCATTTCACATACTCTCAAAAAAAGTGCCAATGGTAAAATTGTTCTGTGAAATAAAAACACTATGTTTCTTATGCAAATGGTTTTCATTATTATTTCTGTCTCCAAACAGACTTTCAGCATAACATTTTTTCCAAATAGCCTTAAATCAATGATGCCATCACTTAATTTTGATAGAGCTGCAGGAATGTATGACAGACCTTTATTGAGTAACGCAGTTTGTGCTTCAGATAATGCAAATTTACTCCAATTAACAACCAGCTCATCTCATTGTTTAAATAACTGCTCAGATGTTATCCTTCACTGGAAATGTTCCTTCTTTTCCTGTCTCTGCTTACTGAATGATTCTCTCTGTTTGTCTTTGGTTGTTTCACCAGTAAGGGGAGCACCAGAAAAAAAAAATGGCAAATTTACTGACTTCTTTGTGCCTGGCCCCCAAACTATGACTATTATACTTGGATGAGTCAGACAACTTATTGGCATCAACCTTCTCTGGTGTATCACAATTTGTATTAGAATTTGTGTTTCTAGGTTATTTATCAACCAATGCCTGCTGGTTGTGATCTACTCTATCTTCAAATGTATCTACGGCACAGTGTGAACTATTCTTAAATACATTAGATTTATTCTCAATTGTGCTCCTAGGCCAGACAAATATTCTCCCACTTTTAAAATAATTATCATCTCTAACAAGTTTCTTACTTTTTATCTGCTGTAGTTTCATATCATATGCTGAAACACTTAAAAAAACATTCATTCAGTTTATCAACAAATATATCAGATGTAAACTTACTTTCAATATCCAGCTGTTGTTTCTCAGCCACTAATATTAAATCTCGCTCAGTGGGTTTAAAATATTCCAATATTAGTTTCATATAATTAAAGCCAGTTTCCAAGTTTAAGAGTTGCCACCTTCTTACTAGTTCCGGGTCTGAGTTGCCATATGTCAGCATAATCAGCACCCTTATATCTCTAGGGAATATCTTATAATGAAGGCAGGCTTCAAAATGAAGGTGCTGCCACTGTATTCTCTTTAATTTACATAGGGAATTCTCAAGCTCTTTATATACCTCCATAAATCCTTCCATATCAGAGGGTTCATCCTGTAAACAATTCACCAATTCATCTAGGTTCAAACGTAATAATTATTTCCAATTCAAGTGAAATTTCTCTGAAGAGTATCATGAGACAAATTATATCTCTTAAATAAATCAAAAAAGAAAAAGCAAGCACTCAAAGGCAATTAAAGTTTTATTCCTTTCCCTTCAGACCGGTTTCGGTAACAAACCTTCTTCGGTGATAAAACATACATAATGCAGGGACAGTTTTTATACACAATGTGCATCCTCAATTGTGACATCACTTCCCCCATTAATCCATTCCAGCCTCAAAACACACACAAATATCAACCAGAATAAACATTTTAAATATAATATCAGCTGCTATATTTAAACTTCCATTCATATCATATATTTATTTGTGAATTAACCAATCAGGGTCCTTAATAAAAAGAGAAAAGACCCTCATAACTTATCATTTAGTCCAGGATGAAATAGGGCACCCAACTTAATAATCCATTTTCTTTCCTTTTGAGTTAGTATGGTGTGCCAACCTTGCTTCATAGATCTATTACCTTTTACTTGGTCAATAATGACAAATCTAAACAAAGCAGTTCTGTGTAACTGACAATGTCTATACAATGCATTGGCCATTTTTTAAAGACGTAAATCACTCAAATATTCTGAAATATGACTTCTTAGTTGCCTAGAAGTCTGCCCTACATAAAAGGCAGAACATTGGCAACTAGATAAATAGACAACCCAGTCAGAGCTACAATTCCCAAAAATGATATATCAAAAATTTGACCAGTATTTTTACTGCTAAAAGATAAAGTTTTAAACATATGTTTACACAAACTGCAATGTCCACAAGGATGTGAACCAACAAGCCTATCCCCCAATATAGTTAGTTGTTGTTGGTTCACATAATCCAAAAAAGTTTTCTTATAATGCGCAAAATAGGAAGTGAGTGTTCTTCCCCTTCTGAAAGAAAATTGGCATCTGTTAGACAAAAATATATCCAAATCTGTATTGCCCTGAAGAATATTCCAATGTTTGTTGACTACATCCTGCAATAAATGTGTGTTACTGCCAAATGTAGTAACCAACCTCATGGTTCCTGATCCATCCTTTTTGGTTGTAGGTTTATAATTCAATAAACTAGATCTGTCACAATTGGCCACCCAATCACTGGCCTTTTGTACTGTTGATTTCTTATATCCCCTATTAATAAATCTACCCTCAAGATCATGCCTAGCATTATGAAATTCCATGTCTGCAGAACGTATTCTTCTAATTCTCATGAACTGTGATTTAGGAATATTCTTGATGGTATGTGTGGGGTGTAAACTAGTTGCATATAATAAATTATTGTATTGTGGATATTTCCTGTATACTGACGTCTTGAGCGTACCATCCCCCTGTCTTGAAATATTGACATCCAGGAAATTAATCTCTTTACTGTGATAATTAACAGTAAACTCAATCCCCCACCAATTACAATTGAGATATTCCAAAAATTCTAACAAATAGTACACACCCCCACACCAAACCAACTAACAATCATCTAAGAAACGTCTGCATATATCCATCTCTGAGAGTTAAATGTTATGCATGACATCATATATAATCTGATCTTCCACATACCCCATAAAGAGGTCAGCATAAATTGGGGCAAATGAGGTCCCCATAGCTGTACCTTGCTGTTGCCAGTGACATTCCCCCTTGAAATAGAAGATGTTCTTAGTCAATACATGTTCTGCAAGACATGTGAGGAGAGTTTTAAATCCCGGTACATATAAATTAGCTTTATTTAACCAGTATTCTAAGGTAAGTAATCCCACCCAATGAGGTATACTGGTATATAAGGATTTAACATCAAGTGTACACATAAGCCAATTAGGTTCCAATTGTGAGTCCTGAATAATTTGTAAAAACTCTGTGGTATCCCTGATTCTTGCCCTGACCCCTGATAATAATGGCTTCAGATAGTATGTCAAAAAGGCAGAAATGGGTTCAGTTAAAGATCCCTGTCCTGAAACAATTGGTCTTCCTGGGGTTCTGTTCAATTTTTATGAATTTTGGGCAAGAAATACAGGTACTGTTGGGTTGGATCCTGAACCATGAGTTGTTCTTTTGTCTTCACATCAATGATTCCTTCTTCCACTGCTTGATTCAGAAATGAATCAATCTCAACCTTGAATTTAGGTGTGTGGTCTGTTGACATCCTAATATAATTCTGAGGGTTGGACAATTGCTCATTTCCCTCATTCCAGTAATAACTGGCATCCATAATGACCACAGCCCCACCTTTATCTGCTGGAAGAATGATTATATCAGAATTGGAATATAGGTTTTTCAAAGCCTGGTGTTCCCCTTTCAAAAGATTACATCTAAAGCTCCTACCAGAACTAAAATTAAAATGTAAATCCCTTAGGACGGCTTCCTGAAAAATACCCACATATTTATATATGAGACAATAATCCAGTTCAATCCTATTTACATCATTACTTTCAGCCATGTAAAGCAGCTTCCTCCCAATGTAAAAGATCAAAAGAAAAAATAGAAAAATGGCTCTCAAAGGACCATACTGTAGTATTTATATATATATATATATATATATATATATATATATATATATATATATATATATATAAAACCAGTGCATCTATCACAGCAGTAGGCATAAAAAAAATCAAAGAACCTTTAATAAAATAATTAAAACTTGTTTAAAATAAATGTAGATAAGCACTTCCGGGTATATACTGACCTTTCATCAGATCTAGTAAAGCAATGTACAGTGACTTGCTTTAAAATCCTTTCAACCAATCAATATCAACATTTCAGCCAATGCCTTTTGAGGGTGGGTTTCAGTGGAATATTGGTGTTAATCCCCAGTGGTTTATCTACTTGCAGATCACCAATCCATCACAGTTCTGCAAATTCTGTTGTAGTAACCAAATCACCCCTCTTACATTTCCTTGTATTACTTGAAGGACCATGAAGTGGAAACTGTGGTTCATATTAGTCATAATATGTTTTGTTAGTAAAATTTTCATATCTCATAATCAAATATCACTGATATGTTTTGAGATCCTTTCCTTTAATTGTCTGTTGGTCTTACCAATGTAAAAGGAGTCACATAATTTACAACAGGCAAAATAAATCACATTCTTTGTCTTGCAATCAGCATATGCTTGCAGAGTGTACCTTTTACCATTTACAGGATGAATAAAAGTCTGTTGTTTATAAATATATTTACATACTGTATAAGTACTTAATAAATATGTGCCTGCTCTGAGTGATTTGGTACATATGTTCATTTCTTGTTTATGACTTAACAATTTTTTAATATTTCTGTTATTCTTGAAGCAAAATGTTGGCTTATCTCCTACTAGTTTCCTAGTCTCTTCTTCACTAATTAAAATATTACAATACTTCCTAACAATGTCACATATATAATGTAGATCACTTGAACATGTAAGGGTCAATCTGTTATCTTGACTGGATGTATCACCAATATATGAACCACCAGTTTTATTATCATTACTCAAATAATAGGGTTTCGCCCGAGTACTTCTCAACATAGCCGTATTAAATAGTGATGCATCAATCTGCTTTCTTTTATAACCTCTGCGTATAAACTGCTTAAAAGCTCATTAACCTTGAAATAGTCCTCTTCTTTGGTGAGTAACCTTGAATTGTGTAGCATCTGACTTTTCAATATGTTGTTATAAATATGGGAGTGCATACTTGTGCGATGTAGAATATTGATCTTCTTGCATACTTTATGATAAACTGAAGTATTAATGAGGCCATTCTCATCCATTTCTAACATGACATCTGAGAAATTAATCTTAGTGTTGGACTATTGTATTGTGAATTTAAGAAAATTCATGGTGCTTTCCATGTATTTAGAAATCATCTAACTGTTCACTCATACCTTCCCATAATAAATACACATCATCTACAAACCTGTTGTAATAGTGCACATTTGAACAAAACCAGTTATTGGCAAGAGCATGTTGGATTTCCCAGCTAGCCAACAGTAAGTTAGCATATCTATTTGCCCAGGGAGTGCCCGTTGCCACTCCCCATTGTTGCCAATATATGCCATGTCTATACATAAAAATGGTATTTGTTATTCTCAAGCCAATAGCAAGTAACATGCATATTAAGTTGATTCTGTCTGTACTATATTCACTATTGTCTTGCATGAAACATCTAATGGCTTCTATTCCATAATCATTCAAGATTACTGTAAATAAGCTCTGTACATCCATAGTTACCATATAATGTTGATTTAAATGGTCTATGGAACTCATATAATCAAACAGTATATCAAAAAAGTGATTTGTATCCTTGAGCACTGTGACAGCCTTCTGTAATACATTTTTCAGCTGTTGTTCATTAAAAATAGACAGAGATTCCATAATCTATCCCTCACCTTAACTATTGGGTATGTGGGTGGATGCTCATAGTTCTTGTGCATTTTGCCAATAACTGTTTTTGTTCAAATGTGCAATACTACAAGAGGTTTGTAGATGATGTGTATTTTGCATGGGAAGGTATGAATGAGCAGTTGGATGACTTTGTTAAATACCTGGGAAGCACTGCAAATTTTCTTAAATTCACACCCCCCTGCTAATTAAATATACCAAATCAAAGATCACATTACAGTGAGAAAAACAGTAGATATCTCATTCCACACTGTATGGTGATCTCCATTCAAAACCTTCGAAGTTTCAAAACTCGAAGTTCAACATTTTAAAACCTCAAGCTTCTGAAGGGGATCCATATATGTGTATGTATATATATATATATATATGGATCTACGTTGATTTATCGAAAATACGGTTCATCGAAACATATTTTGGATAACTCATTTACGTGGAAGTGCATTCTATTGAAAATGCACTTTCGCAGAACAAAAACATAAAAAGTAAATAAAAATAAATAAATAACACATTAAACAGAGTTATGCAGGGGGGCAAGCTCCCCTGCATCCCCCACACTCCCCTACTGTAATATTCTCACTCCGAGATCGCACTACAGTGGGGAAAAGGGAATATTCCCTTATCCACACTGTACCATGATCTTAACAAGGGTTTCCTTACTTGTACACCAACAGTATACGTTGATGTACAACTAATATTACATGCAAATTATTGTTTTTTTATTCTTTATTGAAAGTGCATTTTCAACAAAATGCACTTCGCTAAACTGGGTTTGACAAAGAAAGGTTTGATGATTTTTCAACGATACAACCAGGACCCATATATGTATATATATATATATATATATATATATATATATATATATATATATATGTATATATATATATATATATATATATATATATATATATATATATATATATATATATATATATATATAAATAAAATATATATATATATATATATATATATATATATATATATATATATAAAATATATAATATATACACACACACACACACAAACACACACACACACACACACACACACACACACACACACACACAAACACACACACACACACACACACACACACACACACACACACACACACACACACACACACACA